>NC_061789.1:3551000-3841908 GCF_022458985.1 Mugil cephalus | reverse complement strand
GAGCCCTAGTTATTTTGGCGCCCTAGACGAAATTACGGTGAGGCACCCCCACCCTCATCAATTTTATTGCATGAAATATGTTGATGCAACCAGTGCAGATAGAGTAGAATAAAAACAGAGTGGACAAAAAACCTACATTAGAAAAACCTCAGTATATAATACATCATGTAGCATTGTTCTGAAGCACTCATGGTCAAATACTATCCTTCTCAATACAACCATTTTCAATATAACGCTTCTAAACACGCATGGTGCGACTATGTCACTGTGAAGTTGGCGAAAGATGGAAAGTTTGCGGCAGAACAAACAGACCATGAAAATGTGGAAGAACTTCTTCCAAAAAGGTGCCGTGTCAGTTCTGTGTTTTTTTTAGGGCGACCAGATGTCCCCAATTTCTGCGGACAGTCCCCGTTGTGGACAGCCTTTCCCCTGCCTAAAGCTGTCCCCGAAAATGTGAATGAGAAAAAAAATGTTGCGCAGACTACAGCAACAGCTACTGCTGTGGCCGGTCTGCTTGACATTACAGACAAAGCAGTCTAAATGTGTTTAAGCAGGACTCTCAAGTTTCACACACAGTGAGACACATTTGAGTAAGTACACAGGCTCTCACGCAGGAAAATGATAAAACTCTACGCACATAGACTTTAAAAAGCGACGGGAAGGCAGGATGCTCTGCGTAATCGTTGACCAATCAGAAAAAAATCCTCGACCAATCAGCCAATCAGAAAATAGTATTTGTCGTTGCCAGGTGACAATGTGCACTTGTCAAAACACAACTGGAGGTGGAAGTCTGTCATTTGGTAATCACTTCAACACTTTTATTATTATTATTATGATTGCAATAGTTCCTTATTAAAGTCTAGGAACTATGTAGGATATCTGCTTATGAATCATGGTAGGTTACCTTTAAACACAATATAAATAAGATACTTATCGCACAAAATATAACAGAACCCAGTGCAGACATAACAAAATATGAATATAGAAAAATAAGCGTATTCCTCAAAAACCTATGTGCAACAATGTGTATCATGTAGCAATGTCCTACAATGAACATTGGGCCCTATATACAAAAAAAAAGTGTGAGTGATTCTGGACATTGGAAACATCTTAAGGACTCAAGTTGATCTGTTACCTGAAGTCTGCAGTCTCACTCGTCTTGCCTTATTTGCAGCAAAGTCATCTATAACATCATAAGACAGCTGCTGTGAGACTACATGATTATAGTTTTGATAGAGACACCACTGGAGTCTGAGGTGGAGGTGTCTGAAGGTGGCCCGGGTTTCACAGATTCAGGACATTCAGAAGTGCATTTCCAGTTACTGTGTCAACTTTCATGACCCTTAACTAAATTTATCATTCAACAAACATTTGACTTTTTTCAACATTAAAAGCTAAACTGAAACAAGCAAATAGCTGAAGCAAAAAAGGAAATCTGTATATGTTGATAAAAACATTAAAGACATATGCAAGTCTCTAATGATATTGAATAGGATGCATGTTAAATATATTTAGTTTGAAAAACATGACTCTGTTCAATTTCTTACATCATCCTGCTGTAGAAGAGCTGCAGAAAGCACCTGAGATCACTAAAAAGGTAAGATTGTTTTTATCTTCTTCACTGATCATAATAACAGGAAACAACAGTTCTTAAAATGTTAAAATATTTATATTTGGAGGTTAGATGAGATTGTCAGCCTCCCACTGGAACAGTTCCAGTCCTCAGACCTAGAAATTATTTCTGTGCATATTTATACCTTGATTTTATACCAGAAATGATTTTCCTGAATTGGTTCATCACTGTGAATTATTGATCCTGAGTGTTGTGTGTGTATCTTTCTTTTTCTTGGTCTTTTTATTCCAGTCACTCTAACCATGTAAAATAATGTTGAATTACAATGATCTTTTTCTCAGGTCAGTGAACTGAAAGAACCTGGTGAAGCTGAACACTCAGAGAAGACTGATGACAGCACAAAGGGAGAATCTGAAATCAAGTCTTTATCATCTGAAACCAAGGAGAATGGTAAGATTTTATCAAAGAATTCAATTATTAAACAGAAAATCCTAAATTGTATTGGCTAACACGTCAGAGACTAGATTTTGACACTCAACAGGAAATAAGTCCTTTCTTTCTTATTTCTCCATTGACAAATGTGAAACACAGCTACATGTGATGCCATGTCACATTTCTCTCCTGTCCTGCACAGAGAAATGAACATTTGTTCTATCTCATGTTAGGACTTGATGAAATCTGCAGGTTTCACTCTGCAGCTCTCCAATGTCTTATAGTCCTGCCAAGCCAACTTTTCTCACAAAGATTGGGATTCAGACCTCTTCTTCTAACCAAGCACACTAACCTCTCCACCATCAGTATACCATCAACATAGATATATATTCAGCATAGATTTAGGTATTTTTAGTGCTTCAGTTGCTGAGCATTGAATTGGAGCATGACGGTGACTTTCTCACCACTTAAAGTCTAAACGAAAAACATGTAAATGCAAAGTCTTTACATTTTTTTTTTTTTTTTTTTTTACATTCGCAGCGCCCCCTGCAGGTCAATTTGAATTGATTGATGATGTGATTATGGCTGTTCATTTGTGTCCAGAGCCATGTCCCTGCCGATGTTAATGTGTCAATAACTTGTAAAGTACAGGAGAACAACTAGCGTTGTACTACTTTAGATAAATTTGGTCCAACACTGACACACAATATATTTGCTGTGGACTGGAACTATGGTTTAGGAACAAAAAGAAAAAGCGTATTTGTCAAAAAAATTGGTGGACATTTATTCTCCAGGTAGTTTTGATGTAGAGAACACTGAGTCGTGGTCGCATTCTTCTGCACTGAATGAGAACGAGTCACTTAACTGTTCACTACTACTTTCCATGTATATGTGTATTCCTGTGATAATCCAGAATATCATTTTTGTTCTACAGGAGAGAGCCACAGCAAGAAAGACAGACAAACAGAAACCGAAACACTGCTCAGAAGACTTAACCTTCAAGTTCAACATAAGTTGTCAGCAGCAGACTTTCTCCAAATACGTCCACCTGTTCAAATGAACCAAGATATACTGGAAACAGATGTAGCTCGTAGTTTTCTTCAGAGGTTAATGATGTTAGACTACAGAGCCAGATATATTCCTGTAAGACAAGAGAGTCCTGGTGCAAGATATTCACAGACTCTTCCAATATCTGAATCAGATGACAATGGCTTAGATGCTCTCTTTAGCACCACTGTAGACGTGGACCAATCAAAACAAACCAACATGCACCCAATGGATGTTCAAATGGCAGTATTTCACTGCTCAGACAGCTCCCTTAAGCAGAACATGATTACAAAGTTATCACAATGTCAGTACGCCTTGCCTTTCCTTGTTCCTAACGCGGAGCCCGCAACAATCGAATGTCCTCTGTGGACATTTAGACAAATAATAAAGACATGGAAGACAACTCAAGTCAAAGACGATTCAATACTTGTCACCATGAAGAGTATGCCCATCTGCAACGCTAAGACACACATGGTGTCATTTTTCCGCCTGGGTTCAGTATCTGAGTCGAAATCACAGCTCATGAACTCTTTGATCAACGACCGTCACAATACCTTCTTCCACAGAAACTGTCCAGGCAGCACCAAATCTCGTCATCTGATGGACGGTGTGGTAGAGATTGCCTGGTACTGCCCTGCTGGAAAACCCAACGATTCTTTCACTGACTGCATTGCTTTCTGTAATCTTCATGGTGATGCTCTGATGATTGAAAAACAAACTAAAATACTGACTGAAACTTCTTCAGTCAATGTAGTTCTTGTACCAACTCTGGAAAAAAGCCACAGAAGTACAACCGTCATCTCAGATCTTTACAAGTCTCAGAAGCCTCTCATTATTCTCATTGCTGATAATGATTGTGATGCAGTTCAGATGAAACCAGGAAAGTACAAAATGGGTCTTTAAAAAGACAAAAGCCAGCCCAATGTTTCTAAAAGCCTGAAAGAAATTATTAGAACATGTTGTCTGGACTAAAAAACCTCCTTCCAGCTCAAATCTTTTCCCAAATGTCTCTGGAATCAAGTGGATGAAGACAAACCCAGGTGTCGAAAAGGAAAAAAGGGGCCAGCAATAAAATTTTAAAAATTTGATTGGGGGGAAATGGATTTTTTAAAGGGATAAAAAGTTACATTTTCTCCCTCCCAAGGGCCCCCACTGGGGGCACCAGGGGTCGAAAATTAAAAAAGAACGGGATCATCTAAAAGGGAAAAACGGGGGGAAAAGGGAAAAAAAGTCAAAAAAATAAAGCACTGATGAAAATCAGAAAAGGGTTAAATGCTCTGCCCTGTAGGGGAATGTGAAGTCATTCACGGGAAAGGGCCCTTTTTTTCCGGGTCACCCCAGGAGAAAAGTCCCTTCCCTTTGAAATGGACTCAGATTTAAAGAGCCCTCTGCACAAAAAAAACCCTCATAAATTCTCCAAAGCAAAGCAAAAAAGTGGCCCTGAGGTTTTGGGATTTGAAGAAAAACCCCCCAAATCTCACTGTTGTGGGTTAAAAAAAGATGAGCCTTGACCAAATTTTCAAAAAAACGCAGTCACAACTTTTGTTTGGAGCATATTTTTAGAGAAATGGGCAAAACAATGAAGCTCTTTCAACCCTTTTGAAGAAACAACCAAACAGTGGGCAGACCAACGGGAAAAAAACCCCTACACTGGTCCCAGATCTAAATGAATCAGGACCCCCTATGGACTGTGGAGGGAGATGGGGGGTCTTTCCCTTTTGACGGGGGATCTTTTAGGGGTTTTAAAAGGGTCATAAAGAAACTGGGTGCCCAAATTTTTTTTTTTGGGGTTGTTGTCGGTTCGGGCCGTCCCAAAGTAGGGGAAAAACAAAAAATGCTGAATCCATTTTTGGGATTCCCATTTGCGTTAGTGCGGGGTAGATGCCCAAAGGGAGTTTCATGCAACGGCAAAGTGCAGAGGAAATACAGAAAGATCTCATTTTTGACATCTTCTCGTAGTGGACACTGAAGGACTACGGCTTTTTAATTTGGGCGGGGGACGCCCTCTTCCCCACGACAACGCAGGGCCCACTTTCGTTTTTGGGCCCGGGGAAAAACATGACGCTGATCACATCTTTGGTGAAAATCCAGCAGAGATGCAAGAGGGTCCGGGCAGATTGTTGCCCAGGCTTTCTGGGGAAATGAAGAAAGTTAACTTTCCCCAAGTTGTTTTGTTTCGTTCACCAGAATGTTAAGACTTTGGCAGCGCAGAGAAAAAAAATGGGGGAAAAGAGAGGGCCTAAAGAAAAATTGGCCCAGAGGGCTCAGCTCGCCCCCAAAGGGGAGGTGTGTGAGGGTTGATTGTTTTCAGTGACGTCATTACATTCGATTTGCAACAAGATGTGAAATACTTTCCCCAGTTTATGGGAAGGAAGTCCACCAAGGGCCCCCCCCCAAAACCTGGTTACAGCGAGGGGGTGCCCAAAAGAACGAAGAGGTGATCCTCATTTAAGGCTTCACATTTCCTGCTGGAACACTCTCTACTTTTAAAAAGAAAAATTAAAAGGACCTGGGGAATCCCCCTGTTTGAACAAAACATTTTGGTTTTCAGTTTAAAAAAAACCCCCCTTAAAATTGCGCGTACGGGAAAGTTTAGAGGTCCAAAATGGGAACTGGACCGGGGGACCTTGGGGAGAAAGCATGCTGCCCCATTAAAAACCCAATTTTACCCCCAAGATTGAAAAGGGAAAGAACTTGAAAAGGTTACCATACTTACCTTCTAAAAAAAATTGAGAAAAACTTTAGGGAAAAAATCAAAAAAGAATGATTTACACTTTTGGGGACAACAGGACAAAGAAAACTTGGTTCAGGGCAAGGCCGTTTTTGAAAAAAAAAATTCAAGGAGTTTCATGAGGATCAGGTGACAGAAGTAAAAAGGAAAGGGGATGAATTTAACCCCGAAAAAGGAAGTTTGAAAAAAACCCTTGTTGTTAAAAAGCCAGAGATTTTGAGAAAAACTGAAACAAAAAAAAAGCAAAGAGCTCGCTAAAAATTTTTTAAAAGACAAGGAAAAAGGAGGGAAGAGGAGCTTCAAAAGCAGTTAAAATCTGTTTGGATGACTGGGTCGGGAAAATTTTTAAAACTAAAGGGAATAAAAACCCCCTTTTTTAAGGGGACAAAAATTGGGAAAAGACAAAATGTTCATCCTTAAAGAGCGGGGGTTTTGGTGGCCCTCCATAGAAAATAAACTCCAGGGGGAAAATACAAAGATTTATAAAAAGGGGTTGGGGATTACGTTCTTTATAAACCCATAAAAAAATCCCAAGAACACTGTAATGAAACCCAACAATCAAAAGGGGGGGGTAAAAAAAAAACAAAATAAAAAACAAGGGTTTCATAGCTTTTGTGGACATTTCTAAAAACCTTTGGTAAACACAACAAAATATTCTTCCCTCATGAAAAACAGAAATTTGATCAAAACCTTCATTGACAAATTGAAAAAACATTCCTTCAATGAAATTTAAAGCCCAAACCCTGTAGCAACAAGGGGGCTCCCGCAAAACTTACCTACAAAAAGGGGCCCAAAATTTGTTCAAAAAAAACGACAGAATTTCAATCAGAGAAGAACAATTAAACAAGAAGGATTTCACGTTGACATTTGTTGTATGTTTTTAAAGGTTTTGGGGAGTTGGCTTTCAGTTTCCTCACCAAACATTTAAAAAAGAACAATGACGCCCCCATTTTACTTGAACAAGAAAAAACCCACAATATTACAATTTTTCCAAAGTTTCTGCAAAGGAAACTCTCTGCCCCCGTGTTTGGAAAAAATTATCTCTGAAAAACTAAAGATTTTCTACTTTTTGAAAATGCTGTAACAAGACCCCCATTGATCCGCTGGGGGAGATGGGGGTCAGTATCCGGGCATTCAGGGGGAACGGTGGAAACGGGGAAAAACCATGTGTTAAAAATAAACTTGGGGTAAATGAGAACTTCAATGATTTATCAAACTACAAACACATCCAAGGAAGAAAATTTAGAGGCTTTTATAAAAGAAAAAGTTGAGAAATACGTCTTTTAAAAACATAAAGAAAAAGTTTAAAAATATACTGAAGAAAAATTTTGATGAAAATCGATCAGTTTGTGAGACAAGCTATATTTGAAGCAACAGAAAAGTAAAAACCCCGGGAGGGACATACAAGGGGGGGTGAAAAATTTTTCCTCTTCCCTCAAAGAAAATGATAATGAAAAAGATAAAAAAAGGAAAAGAAAAATAAGGACAAGAAACAAAAATTTAAAAAGGATGTCACTTGATCCCCCTTTTTTTGTAAAAACTTCAGTGACAAAAAACAACTTTGACTTTCTTAAAGAAGAGATAGAGAAAGGTCGGTACAATCATTGAGGAGATAAACCCACCTCCCCCCGGGAAATAAGATGAAGGAATTCAGGCTAAAGACCTGATACACCCCCTTTTTATCAGGTTTTGGGGCTGCGGGGAAACGGGGCCATTCTGTGCAGCTGTTGCACCAACCCCCTGGAAGCCCACAGTCCTGAGGACCACAGAGCCCCTTTTTTCACCGGTTGGTGAAAACAATGGTGTACACTACAGAGACCAGAATAATATTTTTGATTTCTGCACAACAAAAGTTGCAAGTGATAAATTTTTTTCCCCTGAGGGAACTTAAAAACCTCTACCTTTCAAACAGTACAAAAAAGCTGGCCCAAAGGTTTGTTTAACGGGAGAATCACCCCTGATAGTCAAAGCTGAAATACGGGAACTGGTTTGTGTTTTTGGGGTTTAAAAAAAGCCCTGGAAGATATATGGTTAAAAAATTCAAGGGAAAAGGGGGAAAAATTTTCCCCCGGGGAAGGGGGGAACACACACAAAAAAAAGCAATTCAAGCCCTGGAGAAATGTTCAAACGTGAGTGAAACTACACAAAAAACAACTCTACTGAAAGCCCTTTAAACCAAATCCGTTTTCTGTGTTTTTTCCCAAAAAGAAAAATTTCTTCTAAAAGGATGTCCCAAATTTAAAATGTCCTAAATGTGGACAGTCAACAAATCATCAAATACTGTGGGTTTTAGTTAGGCTAAAAAACCCTTTTTGCCTCGGGGGAAAAGAAATTGATCAGGAGAGTACACAGAAATATACATGTAAAACTTCAGACCACTATGCCCAAAGTTGTTCACTAAAATTTTAAAGGGAAAATTAAAAAAATTTCATTTTTTTTTAAAGTTCAAAAAAGGGGTTAAATGCCCAGGGTAAAATTTGTTTAAAACAAAATTTTTGGATTTATTGGGTTTTTTGTTTTTGAAATCTTTCCCAAAAATTTAAAAATTTTGTTTTAAAGGGAAAAATTTATATTTTTGATCTTTTTGGGTTTTAAGTAGAAAAAAATAAAAATCAACCTAAAAAAAAATTCTTTTATTTTTTTTTTTTGTTTTTAATGTTGTTTTTTCAAAATATTTTTTAAACTGTTTTTTTAGCCTCGTTTAACACTTTTTGGTTTTTATTAAAAAATCTTGCAAACAACTTAATCTAAATCCCAAAAAAAGAAAGTTACAAAATTTCTGTAAAAAAAACTTTAATCCAACAAAAATTTAAATTTTTTGAAATTTTGCCCTTTTGTGCCCCAATAATAAAACAATATAACTAGTTCTATTTTTCAAAAACACCGGTTTTGTTTGTGTTCCTAAACAAAGTCTCGGGTTTAAAAATTGTTTTTCACAATTTTTAAAACATTTGACTTTTTTTTTTTCTGAGAAATTCTATTATACACCACATGCTTTATGCCATTTACTTTTTTTAACTTTTTAAAGAGTTGTTTAATAGTTTCAGGAAAAAATTTTAACTGGTTCTATTAATGATTTTATTTTTTCTTGTTTTTTTATTATAATCTTGCTTATTTTGGAAAAATTTTAAAATAAAAATGAAATTAAAAACGTTAAAAAATATAGTGAATCATTCATTAAGGCCCCTAACAAAAATAATGTCGGGAGTGAAAAAAAAAAAACCCTTTTGGGATTTATTTCATTTTAATGTGTACTTTTAAATCGTATTGTGTTAAACCCGGGGAATAAGTTTTTTTTTTCCCCCCCTCATCAAATTTGCTTGCCCAAACCAAAGTTTTTTCAATTCCCTTAAAAATTTGTTTGCCCAGAACCCATGTGTTTTTTAAAGTTCCTTTTAAACACCAATTTTTAGGGGGGGTTTTTTAAAGTGTTTTTCATCCCCCCAGGGAAACCTGATTTTAAACCCAAATTACCCAAAATTGATTTGTTAATGGGGGGTTTTGGAGCCAATTTTTTGTGTTTAATCATTTTTATTTAGATGTTTTGCTGTATTTGATATGGACTCAAAGTTAGGGTTTTGGGGTATGAGAGTGATCATTTAAATTTATCTTTGTTTTAAGTGTTTGGGCCTTTTCTGTTTTAAATTTCCGTTTTGGTAGCGGGCTGTGGAAGGAGGGGAAGAGGCGTGTTCGTTTTTTGTTTATTTTTTAGTTTAAAAGCTTTTTTGTTTTTTCTTTTTTGTTTTAAATAAAACAGAAAAAGAGAAAAGGGCGTGACCAAGCTTTAATTTTTTGAAAATTTAAAAACTTTGTGGGTCATACAACCCTGTAACCGGGCACAATGGTTTATTGATAAAAAAAAAGGAAAAGGGACAGTTATTATTTCAAGGGATATTTGTTACCCCACGGGAAAAAAAAAGACCCTTTTGGGTTTTAAACTTCTTTTTAAATTGTTTTTAAAAACGTCCACAAAATCTTATTGTTTTTCAACAACATCTTTTTTCTCTTTTCCTCCTAAATTTATTTTTTATCAACCAAAAATATTTCATTTTTAACATTAAGACTGTTTAAAAGAACCCTGTTGTTTCAACCGATTCTTTTTTTACTGTAACACAATTTTTATTGTGGGGGTTTAAAGTGGTTTCATCACTTCCAGGGACCTGTTTTTTTCACCTTTTACCCCAAAAGGATTTATTAATATTTTTCGTTGAAATCATGTTACTTGAACAAAAAAGGCAAAGAGAAAGGGGTTCAGTACCAACTTGTTTTTAAAGTAAATTTAAATAAAACACACATTTGAAAAAATGGACTCAGTGAGTATAAAATTATACTGTGGGGTATAATCCAATCCATAGAAATTGAATAGTGTTTTTTTGAAAAAATTTTGTCTAAAGCTTTTGTTTTTGTCCCCCAAAAACGCACCAGATTGCTCTATTTAAATTTATGATGCTCAAACTTTTTTGGCAGGGGAAGAACCCCCTGTATCTCCCTATATTTTTTTTTATCCCATTTTGTTTTTGTAGAACATATTCAGTTTCTACATTTCACAAAACCATTCGCATGACATAAAAAAAAGGGAAAACTTTTTGTCACCCAAGTACCAGATCCAGATAAGCCTCCTCCTCCCCGATGTAGATGAAGATGTAGTTTAGGGAGCCCCCAAAGGTCAGATATTCACACTGAAGCCCCAAGCCCCCCAAAACAAAAAGAGGGAGGGGAGAGAGTGAGCCCACAGTGGTTAGTAAATTAAAAGAGATAAAAATAAATTATAAGAAAATTAGAGAACAGGGGCCGAGAGGAGAGAGGAGGGACATGTCCTCAGGCTTTGCCCCCCCTGAAACCCCTGGGCCAAATTACCCAGCATAACAAGGGGATGGTTAAGTCCACTCTAACTATAAGCTTTGCAAAAAGGAAAGTCTTAACCCCTGACCTTAAACTTTAGAGCCCTGGTCTGCCCCCTAAACCCCAAACTGGGAGCTGGTTCCACGGCAAGGAGCCTGAAAACTGAAGGCTCTAACCCCAACTCTACTTTTAGAAACTCTTTTTCTTCTGACTCAGGGGGGGGGTTCCAACTATTCCATTCCTTTGGGGTAATCTTTACGCCTAAAAAATTAAACATTTTGTTTTAAATTATTTTTAAATGGCAAAATTTACAAAAACCTGCCGACAAACAAGCAGCAACATAGAGAGGAAAAAAGGGGTTGAAAGCTGGCTTTTACTTCACGAAATGCAATAAAAATTTCGCCTATGCAACATGCAAGACATGATATCATGCAAAGGTTTTTGGAATTTTCCTCAAAACTTTCTGAAAAGCAGCATGCCCATTTTGTAATGATCAGTTTGTGATCCAATATTTTAAAAACACACAACACCCTAAATATTGCCCCCAAAAACCCCCCTTTTTGCAACGCAGTCCCCAAATTGGGCACCAAGGGCACCTCCCTGTGGTGAAGTGGTTGGGGAAAGTTCCCTATGGCAAAAAAACTGTCCTCAAAGAAAAACAGCAACCCCTGAGAAAAGTATATGCAAATGCATAACGTTTAGTGTATGCAAAAATTAAGTGAAAAATTGGTTAAAGGTTTTAAAATTGCTGAAAATGTTTATGCAGATCATTTTCCATCTAAATTTGTTTTCAGACTTAGGCCCAGCACGCACTGATCATGATTTTAAAAACGAGGGGGAAAATTTCCCCTTTTTTCCCCTAAAAATTAAAAATTTACTAATACAAAAAAAAAAGGGCCTCAAAAGGGACTGCAAGAGGATCTGTGTGTTTTTTTTTTAATTTTTTTTGCTGTTTTAGACTGATGGGGGAAATTTCAGGAGTTTGCCCCATCTGATCCCAAAGTTTCTACACGTCGACTTTTGGGTTTTCTCAACCCAAAAAAGGTGGGCAGCCATTTTGGGAAATTTTTTGCCTGTCTTGAAAAATTTTTAAGCAACACTCCCACCACTGAGGCAAGGGACTCACAGGAAAAAAATTAAAGAGAAGATAGGGACTGATCTACCCAAACCTTTTTATCGGGTTTTCCATGACCTGAAAAAATTTTTGTAGTTCTTTGAAGGGTTTGGATGCAGACATCGAAAAGTGTCCCCAGTTTTTTTGAAAAATAAATTTGTTTTTTCCCTTTTCTAAAATTAAGGATGAAAAAGATTCAGCCTTCCTTGAGGGGGAAACCCATTTAAATGGCCCCAGGATAAAGATAAAAGGGGAAAATGTTGATGCCCCCTTTGGCCCGGGGCGAAGCCCACAGCAGAAACAAGGTCTGTTTACAAGAACAAAAGGGAGGAAATTTAAATTTCACATATGGGGTACAACCCCCACTGTGTTTGGCCCCTTGGGTTTTTTTTTCCTTAAAAAAACAGTTGTTTTATATTTAAAGGGTTCCCAAGTGCCAAAAGGGGACACACAGACCCAGAGACAGGTTTGAGGAGGAAGTGGGGGAAGGCCTTTTAAAGGTGAAATTTTAATTATAATGATCAAAAATGATATTTTTAAAAAAAAAACAATTCAGGCCAGGGCCCTTTAAAACTTTGAGTTAAAGGGCCCCTTTTAATTTCAAAACCGACCTTTTAAAAGTCCCCCAAGCCCAGCCCGGGATAAGTTTTTGGCAGAGGGACAGCCCTGGGCGGGAAACCACCACATAAAGGGCCCCCCAAGCTTGGGCTCTACCTTAATGAAAAATTTTTAAATTTAATGCAAGAATGTCTAAAAACTACGTTTTGGTTGAGTGGCAACACAATTTTTGCCCTTGGAATTTAAATGTTTACAAATGGTTCAATAAAATTACCCATGGGGATAAGGCTTCACCTTTTACTGGTTTATTTGTCTCTGAAAAATTTCCATTTGTTCTAAGAGGATTTTTTTTTAACTTAAAAAATTTTGAGTTGACTTTTTCCTCTTTTTTCATTTAATTTTTTTGTAGACCACCGTGCCTTTTTCGTCTTTTTACTTTTTTTTCACATTCACAAGTTGTTTTTTTTTAAATTTGTTACAATAAACATATTTGTCGAATGATTATTTGAACAGTGAAAAATTAAAAAAATTAACAGATTTTCTTTTTTTAAATATGAAAAAAGTACTGCTTGTTGGAGACGTCATTAAATTTTTTAATTGTCCCTTTTATTTAAAACAAAGTTTATTTTTTTCTTTTTGTTCGTAAGTGGGGTTTAAAATGGGTGATATAAAAAAAACTGCTATCAAGGACCAAAGGGTTTTTTTTTGTTTCAGTTTTACGTAAGAAACTTAGTTGAAAAATTACTTTTTGGGGGCTAATAAAAAAGGTGATTGTTTATGAAAATAAACCCAAAAAAGTTTTTTTTACGGAAAATGGTTTTTCTTCAAAAATTTTTAAAAAATTTTAATCTGAATGTTTTTTTGATTCACCAAAATTTTAAACTTTGCTCTCCCAAAAGGGGAAAAAAATACAAAATTTTGGGAAAATGGAAACAAAACGGTTTTCCCCCATCTGCAAAAAATTGTCCCTCCCCGTTTTAAGATAAATAGATCAAAAAATTCTACTTTTTTTTTATATATCTTGCAACCTTTTTTATATCATTTTTTATGTCAAATGAAAGGAATGAAAAATGAAATTTAGAAACTGAAAAAATAAACTTTAAAATAGTGCGTTTTAAAAGGGTAAAAACGGTCAATACAATGCTTCTCTTTTTTAAAAAAAAACTCATTCCCGAAGTCCTTTTTTTTTGTTATTAAAATTTTTACAGTTTTAAGTTTTTAAAAAACTTAAAAACACGATCACCTTAAAATTGCAGATTTAGCAGATTTCATGGGTCTTGTGAACGTTTTTCCCCCCCCCACATTTCAAAATTTAAAAACAGGGTTTTGGAAAAATTCAAAATTCAGACTGTTTCCTCTGGGAAAATTTATTATTAAATTAAAAAAAAAAATACATCAACCCCCTTTTTTTTTTTCTCAATTTTGGAACGAGGGACATTTGTCCCGGGGTGGGGTTTTTTAATTACAAGCAAGTAAACTGTAAAATATAAAAAAACTTAAAAGATACCCTAACAACTAATCAGGGGTAATGTTTATGTAGAAAAAAACTATTAAAAAAACACTCCCGTAGAAAAAATTTGCTTTAAATCAAAAAATATAAAAACAAATAAAAAATTAAAAAGGAAAATTGAAAGAACTAAAACTTTCCTCTCCGAACACTAACACAAAATTTTGTTGATCTTTTAAGAAGATGAAATTCAAGTTCAAGAGGGCTCATTAAACAGCATTTTTAAAAATTGCAGCGAGCAACTTTGAGTTGAGATACTGGTTTGCGGATTAACCATTTTTTAAAATCATGATGGTTAGGTACAAACGTGATAAATTTTTCCACTTTGACTTTAAAAAAATGTCTTGGAGCTCACCCGGTTTGTGCCCCAATGAAATGATAGGGGCAAATCCTCATCATACACCCCAAAAAAAGATTTTTGAATATTTACTATACACCGGAAATGAAATTTTAAAATAAATTAAAAAAAAAATTTAAAAAATTTAAATTTTAATAAAACAAATTCCCCTCCTGTGAAAAAAGTACAGGGAAAAAGATGCTAGGCAAGCTGTTAGCTTCTTAAGTGTAACTTACCAGACAAAGTATATATATATATATATTTTTATAATATTTTTAAATATAAAAAAAAATAGGGGACTGGTTTTCTGTCTGAAAAAAAAACCCAGCTATACATTTTGGGGGTATCAATCAATTTAAAAAATGAAAAACTAGCAGTTCGGGTGAACGAAACAGAGAAATTAAAAATTTGCTTTAAATTTTGAGAACTTTATATTTAGGTTTAACCCGGGAAAGAGGTGGATGTGCTATGTTGAAAAAATGTCTTATTTTCACCATTAACGGGGCAAAATTTTAAATGTTAAATTGTGTCTCTCAATAAGTTAAAAAACCCCCCGGTCTAAGTTACTTTTCCTTTAAAAGGGGCCCGTAAAAAAGCTTTGAAGTCCGATTTTTTATTAATTTACGGAGCTTTGTTTGTCTTCTCCTCATTTATGTTTTAACCCTCGGCCCAGAAAAAATTGATTTTTCCCAAAAAAAAAAAAAAAACGCATTTAAAAACTCAGTAATATTTTAGAATTAAAAAAAGTGTTTCGTTATTTAACATTATCATTAAAATTAATTAGCATGCTAGCGTACGCCCAAAACTTTTGTCACCCACACAAAGTTTTTGTTTAAAAATTTTAAAAAGCCCCCCGACATTAAAAAGCACAGGTGGGTTTCACAGCAAATATGACGGAAACTGCTATTTTTTTAACTAGCTAGCATTAAAGGAAAGGGTTTTCTTCAAAATTTTTTAAATTTTCACATTTGACCCCTTACCTCATCACATTTTAGAGAGAAATCAGCTGACATCCAGTTCTTTCCCTTTAAAAACTTCTGCTCCAAAAATTTTTTCTGTTTTGTTTATTGGGGAAACGGTGGAGTTTCCCCCGTTTTTCCTATCCGTGCTGGAAACCGGGGGGGCTGGAATTCGGCATTTTTTTAATTTTTTAAACCCCAAATTTTTTTCTCTTTTATTCCCCCTTCCTTTTGGGTGAATATCGGTTAGACGTATCTAAATGGCCCCATGGAAACGTGACCAGTCGGGAAACCCTTTAGCATCGAGGGGGGAGTCAGACGGGCCATTCCCAAATTTTGGGCAGACTTCTAAAATACGGCTCTGTTTCCGCCCGTCAAAGATAAAACTCTGACAGCAATGGCCCAAATTTTCCAATTTTTTAGGGTTTTACCCTTTTTTAAATAAATTTAAAATGTTACACATAAAACCACCCGGTTTTTAAATTTATTTCAATTGAAATTTTATCTATAGGTCAACAACGATACAAAATTTTTCAAGAGGCTTTTCGAAAAAAAACCACTGAAACCTTTTCCCAAAAAAGGCTGAAGGGGACAGTTTGGGAGCAAAATTTTTCCATTTAACAGGAAAAACCTCGGCAGAAACAGTCATATGGAGGGACCAAAACTGCCCCCAAAGGGCGATATCCCGGGTGATGTTTAAAAGACAATTTGAGAGTATAAGAGCAGAAACCAGGGTTAAACTTCGCTGTATCGGGGGAACAATATTCTGGGCCCCATCACACCCCCCGGTGGAAACCCCAATCTGGCAAAACACAGAATAAATTACAGTAAAATATAAAAATTTCTCAAGTGTATTTTTATGTACGATTACAAATGCTCATAGAACAAAAAATGCACCCCCTTTTGTCCACAAAGGTGTTTTTGAAAAAAAACAAAAACAGCATCAGTAAAAATCGGGGAAAAAAAAGACCCCCCTACAATTTTGGGGACAAGGGAAAATGTCCTCCATTTTCACAAAAAATAAATAACAACCACTTTCAAACCCTCCAACTTTATTTTAACAGAATTTAAAACCCATACAAATGTATTGAATTTTAAAAAGAAATCACCCTGTTTACCTCAGAATTCAACAATTCAACAAACCCAAAAATTTATATTAACAATATAAACAATTTTTAAATTTTTTCAACAACAAAAAATTAATTTTTCAGGAAATAAAAAAACCCGTCACATCACAATTAAACAAATTTTAAAAATTTTTGGCAAAATCAAAATTTTAAAATCTGTCAATTTTTTCTCAAGAGGGCAAGGGCAAAAAAAAAAGATTTCATAAAAGGGGAAAAAACCAAAATTTTTAAACCTAAAAATGGGGAAGGCCGTTTTAAAAACTGAAATGGCCTGTCTGTGACATTGTGGTCCTCAGATCATTTTTAATCGTTTTCAAAAGAGAAAACGACCCTCACCCTCAAAGTTTGACACAGGGAAGGTTTTAAAAAAAAACGTTAGTGCAACATAAAAAATTCAGAAATGTTTCTTAAGCCAAAGTCTCAAGGCCTTTCCCGCAGCTTTACACGTGAAATCTCATTCGCACAAAAGTGCTTGAACTGAAAAATTTTTTCTGATAAAGGGGGCAAACCAGATCTGTCAATTTAAATGGGCCGGGTTAGCAAACTCTTCCACACACAACACAATCATCACATCCCCCTCAAAAAAAAACCTCCAAGAGGGCACAAGTGTGTGAGGCCCTTTGATGGGCTTTTTAAAAGGGGATGATTGTCCGTCAATGATGACATGAATTTTTTTCAACCTTGAATTTTCTCACTACTGTAGAAAAAAATTTCTTCGCTGTTTAACAGCAGACTTTGTCTGCAAATTTTCTTTCTTTTTTCCCCACGCCCATGAAACTTGGGAATTTTGTTTTTGCACTGACAGGGGGTGCTGATTCTTGGAGCTCTGCCCAAAAATTCTCGGTGCGCCAACATATGAATGCAGAGTGCGCAAAAGGCCCGAGCAAAAGCAACTAAAACCAATCGTTTTTTTTGGGGTTGGTCCCCTTGTTGCCTTAAATCAAAGCAAATACCCCCCCCCCCCCCTTGGTTCCCCAAAACCAATAGCAAAAAACCGTCCCAGAAAAACCCAAAAAACCCCAATCCCCTCACAAATGAAACCCCCCAAACCCCCCCAAAAGCACCCCAACGGGTTTCCCAGGGATTTTAAAAAAGTGCCAAACCTTAATGTAAAAAAATTTTTGCCCCCCCCCTTTTAAACCGGAAAAAAGCTGTATGTGTTGAAAACCCAAAAAAATGGGGCAAAACAGGGGGCTGGCCCCGGGAGGCCCAAATAAAGGGAGATAAAAAACCTCCCCTTAACCCCCCCAAATTTTCCCCAAATGCCCCTTAAAAAAAACCCAAGAAAAAGGCCCCAGCCCCCAAAACCCCACATGGCCCCCCCCCCCTTGAAGGGGAAATTGGGGGTTTTGGTTTCCCCAAAAAAAGCCCGGACCCCGCTTAATTTTAAGGGCCCCTGTTTCTGAAAAGCCCAAAATTAAAAACCCCTTTGGGCCCCAACCCCCGGCCCGGGCCCAAAATTCCCAAAACCCAAACCCCCCCGCACCCCCTTCCCAATCCAACCCCCATTCCCCCAGGGCCCCACCCCGGTGGCTGTTAAAAGACTCCCCCTACCCAAAAACCCCCCCCAACCCCATTCTCCCGGCCCCTTTTTGCGCCTAAAAAAATCGAAAAAAAAACAAAAGTAGGGTTTTTTCCCCCCCCCCAAATTGTCCCCCCAACCCCCAGGCCCAATCCCCCCGAAAAAAATTTCAAAAAAGAAAAATAAAATTTAGGTTGTTTTCAATTTAAAAATCTGCAACCCTTAAAAATCAGGTTTTTTCAAATTTTTAATGAAATTTTAATTTTTTTTCGGAAACAGGTTTGAAAAAAGAACCCGGTTTAAGATTTCCCCCAAGGTTCTCCCGTTAAAAAGGGGTCCAAAGGGGCCATCAGTTAAGGGTTTTTTGTTTTTGTCCGCCCCCTTTTAAAAATGGCAGTTTCCCTTTCCCCGGGTTTCCCAAAATGTTAAAACAGCAACCCCCCGTTTAAGGAAAATTCTTCCATACTCTGTTCCGGGCCACCAAAAAATTTTCGGGCAAAGAAGCGGGTCCCATTCGCAAAAATTCGTTTTAACCCCAACCCTCATATTTTTACCCAATGAAAAATTTTTTCCCCAAAATTTTTGTTAAAGTTTTTCCCGGGCCCAAAAAGGGGCCCGAGGGTGTTTTAAAATTTTAAAAAATTTTGTTTTTGGAGCCCCTTCCCCCCTGGTATGCCCCCATTTGGTTTTTCCGAATGCTGTTGATCACACTGTCGGGCCCCAAAAGCAGCCCCTCTCATTGAAAACCCCCTACTTTTTTGCCCTTAAAAAGGCCCAAAGGGCCCAATTTCCCCGGGAGGGGCCCAAAAACCTTTTTTGTTCCTTTGCCCCCGGAAAGAAAAATCACAGGAAGAAGCGGCCCCGTTAAAAAAGGGGCCCCAGGCCCCCCCGGGGGGAAAATAACAGGATGGGGACATTTTGGGGCTTGGGGATCATTTGCATTAGTTTATTTATGAAAACTTTCCCGGAAACCTGTGTTGAAAGATCTAGTGGCAACGCGGGGAAAAAGATTTTTCCCGTTTCCCGTTCTGTATTTTTGCCCCGGGCCCCATACACTTCCTGATGTTCTTTTCCCCTTCTTATAAGGAAAACTTTTAAAGTAGACAGAGGTACTTTTTCCCCTGCTTTTCACATACTTTCCCGCACAGTCTAACGGAAGCCAACTACAAAACCCGGGGGGTGGGGCTCATTGGGGGTTTCCCCTGTGTGTATTCTCCCAATGGGCAGAATTTTTTGCAAAAAAACCCAAACGGGAAATGATCCACTGAGCCTGAATTATTTTTAAAATAGAGGCACATTTTATCCCTTCCCCCTTTCGGGTGCAACTGCTTTTAGTTCCCGTTAAATTTATACTTCATACACTACCTGGCCCAAAAAAAAGTCGCCACCCGGGTTTTAAAAAAGCAAAAAAGGTACTACCCCCATTGGATTTATTATGGTATGGGGGAAATTTTTCCCCAGTTGGCAACAAGGTTTTTTCAACTCAAACTAAAATCAAAAATGGGGCAAAGAACAGCTTCTCATTTTGTTAAAAAAACCATGTTTAAAAAGATGTTAATCTGATTGAGAAGGGTTTAAATCATTTGGGATCAAACAGAAGAAAAATCTAAAAGGGGTTTAAACCCGAAACTACCTAGGTTAAGAATGCCCAAAAACTGCATTAAATTTAAAAAATTTTTGGTGGTGTCGTGTGTGACGGTTTTTTGGGGCCCGTTTTTTCAAAGTAAAAAAGGGGAGGGGTGAAAGGTAGGAATGTTTTTTTGTTTTTGACTTTTTTTTCCCCTATCCCCAAGCCAATATTGTCCAAATTCTTAATTTCCGATTCCAAAAAACAACCGATAAGGTTTATCGAAATATCCGGCTTTTTTTTTCCCGGGCCCCGACTGATTTTAAAGGGGAGCAAGCAACCTGTTTTAAACCTTTCAAACTACACCTTTTTTTGTTTTTTGGTCCGGGTTTCCGGTTTTCCCTAAGGTTTTGGGGCCCCAGGGCCCCACAAACCCGCAGCGCAGGGGCACGCAGCACACCCAAACCCGGGGATTTTTGTCATCTGTTTTCATTATCGGTGGTAAAAAAAATTTTCGATATGAATCAAAAATTTCAAAAAAAGGCAAAAACCGGCCCCCAAAAAAATTATCGGACATCCCAATTTAAAGGGGAACAAAATCATTCAGCTATTAAAAATAAAAAAAATCCAGGCGGCTCTGAAGGGGTTTTTTTCATCAATAACTTAAGCTTTCTTTAAAAAACAAAACCCGTTATGAACTGTGTAAATTTTGCACAGAAAATTTGAAAATTAAAAAATGTCAGGTTTCCGATGTTTCCCCGCCTTAGCCCCCCAAAAAAACTTTAACATCCCCCTTATATAACCATAACTATAAAAATTTTAATTTTTCCCCCCTGCGGGAAACCCGGCCCCCAAACCCTCCTTTCTGCTTTGGCGCACCATGGCAATTTACCTCTCTGCGCACCGAGCTTTTGTCCTGGTGCTGCTGCTGCAGCCAATGGCACAATTAAAAGGGGCTTAAAAGGGGCTTTTTGCACAAAAAATGCCGGGCACTCAGCAAAAAAGTCAAGCCAAAAAATACCGTTTACTGGGCCCTTTTCTCACTTTCTAAGTTTCAATGAGGCCAGGGAAGCGTCTAAAACCCTTCTAACCGCTAGTCATTTAAACAGGGTTGTTTTTGGGTGGGTTAAAAAACAGTTTTGACGAGTAAAGTTTTCCGTGGCTCATCGCTGCAAAAAAAGACTTTGGGTGCCTGAAGATAATGGGGGGAGTAAAAGCCCTAAAGGGGGCCCCTTTTCGAACCGAGGGGGTGATCACAATTTTTGCGAACAATGAGTCCCCCGGTTCCCCTTTCCGGGTTTGAAGCGAAAGGTGGCACCCCATGCGCATTACCCTGGGGATTAAAGACAATTTCCAGGAATAAAACCCCCGAAAATTTAAAACCCCAACTTCAGTGGCCAACGGGGGATTCCCCGCACGGGGCCCGGGGACCCAGATTGGGAACTTTGTTAAAAAAACAAGCGATCAGAAAGGGGCCCACGAGGAAAACGTTTAAAGGGGTTTTTTTCCCTTTTCTTCATCATTTTTTAAAAAAAGGGAGTGCATCTCTCGCCCCCATATTAGACCTGTGTTATTAAACCCAAACACTTGCAAAAATACCCGTTCAGAATGTTAACACACAAAGTGCCTTTTAGCCCCATACCTTTCCCCAAAAGACTGGTTTGTGATGATCGATCTTTCAGATTTCAAATTTTTTTCATTGCCCTTTTTTTCCCACAGCCGAAAAACCCTGGTCAAAGGGCCGGGCCCGTTTAAAGGGGGGAAAATTTTAAAGCTGCAGGGCTGCCCCCCGAGGTGACGAGAACCCCTTCCGAACACCAGAGCCTCTTCTACCCCCTCCTTTAAAAAGGGAGTAAGTGGGGATTTTTGAAGAAATGGTGCCCAAAAAAAGACACAATTCCTTTTTTAAAGTTCTTTGGGGGATGTTTTTGTGTTTCCTGGGAGGGTTGGTGGTAAAGGGAAAGCCTTTTCCCCGATTAAGGTTTTACTTAGCAGGGAATTTCAGCTTGCCCCGGGGCTTTGGTGGGCAAGCTAAGGAAAAAAAATTTGGGTTACATTACGTTAAAAACCCGTTCCTTGATAAACAGAGCGGGTGTTCACCAAACACTTCCCTCCTTGGGACAGGGGACGGGAAAAAAAACCGGGCTAGAAGGGGACAGTGATGTACCAGGGGGGGGGGCCCCTAACACAGTCAAATGTTTTGCAAAGAAGACGTTTTGGGATTTGGGGGCTTTCCGGGAGTTGGGGCACCCCCAAGGCCCCAATTTTTATAGTTAAAAAACCCACTTGGGTTTTCAAAGAACCCAAAGGGTTACTAAAAGTAACCCCAAAAATTTTTTCCGTTTTTTTTTTGTCTGGTTAAATTTTAAAATTGAGACGAGTGGGGCACACAGGGGTCCCGGGCCCATCATTTAACCCGCCTTGGGGCCTCACTTCAACACCAATTCCCCGACAAAAACAGCAAAAGAAAATCAGGGGCCAAGGGTTTAAAAAGGAAAATAAGACCACTTTCCCACAATTTATCTTCCTTTCGTACATGAAGTCATGTTTTTCCCTTTTCACGGGTAACCCAAGTTCAAAAAAGGAAAAGGGCCACTTTTTTTTCACTTTCCCCCGTGTGGAAAATCGTGCATTTCAGAACGATCAACCTTTTTACCTATACATTTGAGGTAAATAGGTTTGTGAAAACTGAAAAGTGGGGGAAAGGGGCACTGAAATCTGTTTATACTCGAGGTTTACTGGGAAAGGGTTTCAGGGTAAGGGACTACGTTCACGCAGAAATGGATAGAGCTGAGGAAAAACAAAGGTGAGTTTTTTTGGGTTTTTAAAAACCTTTTTGGGCCGAAACTTTTAAAAAGTAATTACTTATAGTTACTTCTCCCAAAAAGTAACTGAGTTAGTAACGGAATTACTCCGCTATAAAAGTAACTAGTCACTGGGGAAAGTAACTATTGCGTTACTCTTTTTTCTAAGTTTAAATATGTTTAATAATTTGTATTTTTTTCTTAGCAGGTTTCACGAGCCAGTTGCATAGAGTAGAATTGTATAGTTATGTACTTACACAGAACTTTTACTATTTATTGCCCCTTAGGCGGTTGTTTCGCCCCTCCCTCCTCTCCTCTCCAAAAAAAAAAAAAAAAAAAGCTTCGCGGTTCCCGTGGATGAGAAGCAAGTAACGCGCCCCATCTAATTTTCAGTCACGGAAACGGACACTGGTGTCATTCCGAATTGTTTCTGAACTGTCCGTGCTGTGTTTTAGTTCATGATGGACGGAGTTTTGGTCGGGCATCTCCCTCTCCCCCCTTCCCCTTAGTGTTGGGTCGTTCACGAATGATTCGTTCGAAATAACGGATCTTTTGAGTGAACGAACTGTATCGAATCACTTTATGAACTGATTCGATGATACTGAAACTTCGGCCAGTGACGCAGTTAGCCGGCAGATAGCGCAGGGTGGTGGTGCGTGTGTGTGGTGTGAAGCTATTTACTTTCTTTTTTTATTACATATTTAAGCCAAATTAAGTTTATGTTGTCCTCTTATTTTTTTTAATGCAGGTTCCATATCTTTATTTTTTTTATGGCATTTTCTTGTAATTGATATATTTTATATATATATATATTTGATCATTTGATCATTGTTAATATGTTAAAATTTACAATAGTGTTTGTTTATTATTTTGCTTTATATTTATTTTCCACTTTTTTTGTAATAATTTCAGTGGAATAAAGCATAGATAGTCACAAAGGCTGTACTTTGTTTATTTGAAAGGCTGTAAACGCATCTCTTAGTGTTAGTCTTAAGCCTATATTGCAGCAAATGGAGGAATTTAGTCAGTGATTGAGGAGAGGGATCCAGTCAGTGAATGCTACTGATCTACTGATTCGCGTTGCGTCACTGACTCGAGTCAGTTCGTGAACGGATCACTAACTGATTCGTTCTCCAAGTGAACCAGTTCACTGCAGGTCGCGAGTCAGCCTCTGTGTCATTGCCGACCATTGGTGCCAACACAGAGTCTGAGATGCCGGAAGCCCCGCCCGCTGAAAGAGCTTTCTGGACCAAACGACTTTGGGGAACGGAACACACATTGTTTTACTTACTGACTACGTTACTGACTGACGCGATGAACGAATCAATTGAACGAATCATTTTAATGAACTGATTCGAGTGATTCGGTACAGTAAAAAGAACGATTGTTCCCATCACTACCTCTCCTCGGAGAGAGCCCGGTGGTCACCTGTTCGCCCAGCCTTTGAAACAGGTATCACATGTATAATGTCTTTACGTTCGTTGCAAAGTGTCCCAATTAAAATCAGTAGGAGAGTAAGCAGCAGTTGTGTTTCGTGTTTTTTTGTTCACTTTTAACGATACAGAACAGCTCGGACAAGAAACTGCTTCTGAGCTAACGACCGGAGATTTCACTCAGCAGTACGTAAGTGCGCATGCGCATCCACATGTACCGAAACACAGCGGTTGCTATGAATTAATACGTTTGATTTAATGCACTGGGACTTCCACAACTGGTCCACAGACGTCAAGAAACGCCGCTTGCGCCAGGACAGGACGAACAATAGATTACACCAACGAAATTCCACAAATTCTTGTGGTTCGCTGAAACACTTTCAACATGATTTGCATATCTGTCAGTCATCACACATTTTAAATAAAAATGGAGAGAAAGGGTTAGGGTTAGTATATTGAAATGTTTTTTTTTTTGTTTGTTTGTTTGGGTTTTGACTTTGCTATTTTAAAATGCATGAAGTGAAAGAGAGATGAAGGTTTTTGTTACAGTACCGGCAAAATTTAAAACTACTTTCACCCCTAGTTTTAGCTTTGATTTACAAATGTGATCTGTTACATGAAGCAGTCTGACTTCTCTAACGGTAACTTTGTGCTGCTTGCTTTAGACATCAGGAGGCCGAACAAGGTAGAAATGAGTTTGATATGAAAAAGGCGTTTTTAGTTGTTGAACTCTTCCTTTTTGGGAATATCTGCAAATTATTAACCAGTCAGTTCTCTCTGTGTTAAGAGTCCTGTCCTTCTCCTCATCAGACACCAGTTTTTATGGCTGTGAATATTCCTCTCTTCATATTCATGCCCGTTGGTGTTTATTTTTATATTTCTTTTGTTTATTCAGCACATTATTTGTGTTTTTTGTGCTAGTTTCATATTTTTGTATTTGTATTTCAGGTTCAAGTAAATCTCATCTTATGTTTGTAGACTTCCTCCTGCTAACCCTCTTTTAAACTGAAACGTAACACCCCATTTATTTATGCCTTTTAAAAATATTTATCTTTACCATGTTCAGGCACATTAAATATAAACATAAAATATGACATGAATATGAAATGTGAAAATATTTTTCATGAAGTGAGAATGGTTTTCTCAATAACAGTGTTGTAGGCTGATCATAAATTAATTGTTTCTACTATGTGTCTCCACAGCCCGGTTGGAGGAGAGTACAGCTGACACCAAGGTAAATGTTTTGTCATTATTATCTAATGCATTTATTTTACTTGTGTTTCTTTTCTTCTCTGGTATGTTATCAGAAAAGCACTCAAAACTTAAAGTTGTCATACCAGTAAGAGAACAAGTGTATTTCTGTGGAATGAATTGTGATGAAAATAAATAATTTTTTTTCTCAGCCTGATCCAATGAATGATGAAGCTCAGCACTCAGAGACGAAGGACACAACAAGAGGGGTGACTGAAACAAAGTCTGCATCAACTGCAAGCAAAGACAAAAGTAATACTTTAAATAGGAACTCTGATTATGGATTTTATAGATTTCATTTTAGAATTTAATTTCCTCAATCAATCGTAATGAACTTGATTGTCTAATCTACTGATGTTCTTCTGTTTGTTTTCAGTGGAGCCTGAGCTCACACTTGTGTTAATCGGTGATACTAATTCCATTGAGATTGGACCAGGAAACATTTTACTTGAACATGACGAGCCAACAAATATGGAGCATTTTTCCTCCAAACTGTATGATTTGTGTGGTCGGCACATCTCCGTCATTAACAGGCTTGGTTTTCCAAACATTGACAGAATCCCGTTAAATCAGGGAATTCATGCCTTTGTCCTACTGCTGCCAAATGGTCTGCACGTCAACCATTACCACTCAGCAGTGCAGAAGTTAAAAAAAGCTTTTGGCAAAGACTGTCTTTCTTATATAATGACAATAGTGACTCATGAGTTGGATGAAACATGTGAAAGTGCACTGGAAGACCTTAAAGATTTCTCCAGTTTTAATGAACAAAGATTCCACACATGTAGAAGAAGTATGACAGATGCAACAGAGATAATAGATCTGTTGGAAAAAGTAGACGTCATGGTCTCTGAAAACGATCACCACTGCTACACAACACTGATGTGTGATGAGAATAAAGAGCAGAAAGAACAAATGGAGCAGAAACTCTACAAAGAAGAAACCGCTGGGACAGGTGAGATTTTAACGTGGATGTAACTTTGGAACCTGTTTGGGGGAAAAAACGTTGATTATTCCTAGTTGTTGCTGTTGAATTAATTCCTGCAACTGTCCAGTATCTAACAGCCTTACCACGATGCACAATTCATCCAAAACATACGAGTTACACAACAGCAGTAAACACCATTACCAATGCTGAAAACAAACCCTAAACCCTTAAATACAGTAGATACTGCAATTATGTTCTGTATTCAGTATGTAAATCGAATGCTCAAGATAATACAAAGTAAACTAAACCTAAATATTTTTAAACTATCAAAAGTGAACTGAAACCAAACAAAAAAATTCAACAGCATAAATTAAAATAAAAACTAATAACAAGCTACATTAACATGACTTTATTTAATCTTTTTTTTGTTAATTAATAAAAGAGAATCCAATAAAGTATGCTGGTGCATTTATTTACTCAAGAAATAGATGGATGGGTTCTAATTTGGTACTGAAATCAAACTCAAAAAAGTTTTAGTCAGTCTTAGTAAAAAAAGAAAGAGAGAGAAAATATTACTCTTTTAATAAATTAATTCATATCAATAAGTATTGGAATTTGGAATCAAGGTTGACAGGTTGTGTCAAGTGTTGCAATTTATAAAACAACGGTTAACCTTAACACTGGTTATTGTATAATAACCAGTTTTCTACCAGATTTTTAGCTCTAGCCTAGACTTTCCCACTGATGGAGATGCTGCTGTGCTGTTGGGCAGAAACCTTTTATCTCCATATTTCAATTTGTGTTTTTTCATGAATGTATGTCATCACACAAGAGTGTCACACAAAAGCTGATCTACTAAGGATTATGCATTACACTAAGATAAAGTGGTAACAATGGAATCAATGTTCATTACTCCAAAACAGCCAAGAACTAAAACAGTCTTAGTTTGGCAAATGTGACTTTAATTCTGAGAATTTGCTAAAGTGAAATAAACATACACATGCCCAAAATATGAGCAATGGATGAGGACCATATACGCTCAACTTGACCTTGTCTACCAGACCAGACCATCACTGAGTGTAAACATGGCCAAACATGCTTCTAATGTTACATTAGCTATAGAAGTGTGCTGTTCATTCAGACACATGGGAAACAACAACAGGTCTGAAATGTTACATTTTCCTCCTTGTTTCAGTCATTCGGACATGGGTCAATATGACAACGTATTATACTTACCTGGCCAAAAATCCCTGCATGTTCTA
Organism: Mugil cephalus; assembly: GCF_022458985.1. Lineage (NCBI taxonomy): Eukaryota > Metazoa > Chordata > Actinopteri > Mugiliformes > Mugilidae > Mugil > Mugil cephalus. Next base: position 3,814,917 of record NC_061789.1, on the reverse strand, counting down.
AACATAACAGTAACACACACATAAGCTAATGAATGACGTTAGCACAACCAAGCTAACTTTAGCCTGATGTTAGCAGCCCATTTGGGCCAGGAGTTATGTGAAAAACTTTAAGCTTAATATCAAATTTATCAAAAGCTGATTGTCAGAGTCGAGAAACATCGTATAGCAACAATGAGTTAATAAACTAATTTGCATGTCTGTCTGTGTGACTAGTCAGCGATGACTGGAGATTGTGCAAAGATAGGATGTAGCATTGCTGACACTTTAGCCTTTGACAAATATGGAAATATCATACATTCTGACGTCTGATAGACCACTTACTAAACGTCAACTCAGGCAGCATAGCCGTTGGGTAGTTTTTGAGTCTTGGTGCAATGGGAGACAGGTGGATCCCCTCTCCTGCACTGTCACTGTCTTGACGTATTCTTGGACTTTCAATGTTTCATCCTGGACTGTGGCATTGATGCTCACTTGTCCTCAGCCTCCCTCTTTCAGCTTAGTGTACAGTCTCAGGGTGTTGGACTTGTGGTGAAACCCTCCGTGCATGATGAAGAGCTTTCTTGTCTTGATATCTGTGGCTTCTGTCTCCTGCTTCGGCCAGCTTATGGTCACAGTGGGGTATCTGATGACTGGTAGTACAGACATGTTGATGGCTCGGATCTTGATCTCACCATTCAGCTGACTTTTCAGGACTTACTCTCTGGAAGTATTTGGTTGTGGTTGACTTCCTTATGGCCTCCTCATGGTTTCCATTAAATACTTGTAACTAACTTGGATGTCACTTATGTTGCCCTCTGGTAGGTCAACCCTTTCAGTTCGGATGATACTGCTATGTCGTTGCTGTAGATCCTGGTGGTGTGGATTCATTCTTCATTCGTTCTTGGTGTACAGCTTGATGTCATCCATGTAGAACAGGTGGCTGATTGTTGCCCCACTTTGGAATTGGAAGTATACACTCTATGTGATGATCTGATTGAGGCAGTTCCGGTTTACAGAGAACAGCAGTAGTGATAGGGCATCTCCTTGGTATATGCTGCACTTGACGTTTATTTGGGCACTGGTCTTGTGTGATGCCTCTCTTTCCCACACGTGCTTCCAGTATTCTTCCACTTCAGCTCTTGGTTGGGGTGACTGGTTGTTATTTCCCTGCCACTGAGAGTACACCTTGGCGGTTTAATAGAGATACATTTTTCATATGTGGTCACTTTATTTGAGAATACATCAACATGACTTAGGATGTTTATTATGTTGTTGGCTAGTTGTTATGTTATTGGACTATTACATTTTAAAAATGTCAAATTCATCACGTTATCACCAATTATTACGTTATTGGTTTCTAGGGCTTTTGTGGAGTTTTATCGTTGATTTAAACATATAATCCACTATATGGACAGTGTGACCTCTCTTCTGGTGAACTTGTGCTTCTTGCTTTATACAGCAATGTGAGGAGATTGTTTGTAGGAGGCTGAACAAGGTAGAAATAAGTTCGATATGAAAAAGACCTGTTTCTAGTTGTTAAATGCTTACTTTATGCAATTATTTGTAAATTATTAACCAGTCAGTTCTCTCTCTCTCTCTCTATTTTTGTACTTCTTTCAGATTTGTGTATTTCTATTTTCAGTTCAAGTAAATCTCATCTCATGTTTGTAGACTTCCTCCTGCTAACCCTCTTTTAAACAAAAACATATCACCCCATTCATACATGTAATTTAAATATATATATATGTTTTCCATGCACAGGCGCATTAAATATAGACATGAAACAAAATGAAACATTTGCATTTTTTGCCAAATTTCCCCTAATACAGTCTTCGTGTTTCAAATTTTTGTGGCGCCCTCTCAGAAAAAAAGCAGAAATCGGCAGCTTTTGAAACAGTTTTTACTTTTTATCTTCTACCTCAAATCTGTTATTATATGAGAAGTGTTAGATGTGATACTCATGAATGGTCTGCATTCGCAGTTTTGAGGTTAATTTGCATTTTTCGTGAATAATTTATAAATGAAAAGCAGATGGAAGCGAGTAATGACAACATAGCAGGAGGAGGAGGAGAGTCTGAAACCAAATGTGAGACTGATAAAAGAGGTAAATTAAAAATGTGAAAATATTTTTTCATGAAGTAAGAATGGTTCTCTAAATATCAGTGTTGTAGGCTGATCATAAATTCATCTTTTCTGCTGCATGTCTCCACAGACCCGTTGGAGGAGAGTACAGCTGACACCACGGTAAATGTTTTACAACTATGTTAGTCATTATAATCTAATGCATTTACTTTACTTGTGTTTCTTTTCTTCTCTGGCTTGTTACCAGAAAAACACTTAAAACTTACATGTCATACCAGTAAGAGAACAAGTCTATTTCTGTGGAATGAATTGTGATAAAAATAAATCACTCTTTTTCTCAGCCTGATCCAATGAAGGATGAAGCTCAGCACTCAGAGACAAAGGACACAACCACAGGAGAGGAAACAAAGTCTGCATCAACTGAAAGCAAAGACAAAAGTAATATTTTAAACAGAAACTCTGATTACAAGACAGACTTTATATATTGCATTTTAGAATTTAATTTCCTAAATCAATTGTAATGCACTTGATTGTCTAATCTACTGATGTTCTTATATTTGTTTTCAGTGGAGCCTGAGCTCACACTTGTGTTAATTGGTGATACTTATTCCATTGAGATTGGACCAGAAAACATTTTACTTGACCATCACAAGCCGACAAATGTGGAGCATTTTTCCTCCAAACTGTATGATTTGTGTGGTCGGCACATCTCTGTCTTTAACAGACTTGGTTTTCCAAACATTGACAGAATCCCGTTAAATCAGGGAAGTCAAGCCTTTGTCCTACTGCTGCCTGGGTCGACCCCGTATTGACGATGTGAAAGTGGAAAGTTTTTCATTTCTACTTTTTTGTTAATATTTCTCAGTAGTTCGACTTTTTATTTGGTGTATGAAAGCTCTGTTGAGTCTGTTAAAAAAGGCCGAAGTTACTGAAGTGAAGTGTTCTGGTTAAATTAAAATCCAGCTAATTGAGTGTAAAAGTAAATACTTCCATCTCCATCATCGTTTTGGTTCATCATTACATTTGTTTTTTGTGTTTGTTTTAATACTGGGATATACAGTATTCAGTCATATTCTGCTGTCTCAGGTACAAACTGCTCAACTTTTTAATTCAATAATTTTGAGAAGTTGAAAATTAACTTTGATCTGGGTCATTAAGGGGTGAATAAGGGGTCCTGAACCAGTGTTATGCATTTGTTAGCTCACCCATCTGCATGTGTTAATATATATATGTGCGTGTCTGTATAATATGTTATAAACATAGACTGATGCTGACTTCACGCTATCTGCTTATTTTTAAATTATCCAGCAGTTGGAGAGGTGAAACATTCAGTTGAAATCAAGGTAAAGTATTCAAAGCTAGAAATACAGCAATGGTGCTCAAGTACAGTTTTTTCTTGTTTAAGTCATTGTTAATAAAGCTGGCCCAAAATTATCTTTTTCTTAGGGTAATGTACTGAGTGAACCTGATGGAGCTGAAATCAAGGTTTCATCTGAAACTGAGGAAGAAGGTAACATTTTAATGAATGATTTTACAATAACTTATAACCTAATCAAATGAATAAATAAATAAATAAAAGAATACAACTAATTATGACAGAGTAATTCCAATAATAGACAAAGATAGAGGTGCACATGTTCAATACTTTTTTATCAATTTGAACTATTTCTACTTCATGGTCTCTAGTTGTTAAACGCTTCCTTTATAGAATTATTTGTAAATTATTAACCAGTCTCTCTCTCTCTCTCTCTCTCTCTATTTTTGTACTTTTTTTGGATTTGTATATTTCTATTTTCAGTTCAAGTAAATCTCATCTCATGTTTGTAGACTTCCTCCTGCTAACCCTCTTTTACACAAAAACATATCAGCCCATTAATACATGTCATTTAAATATATATATATATATATATTATAGACATGAAACAAAATGAATCATTTGCATTTTCTGGCAAATTTCCCTAATACACTCTTCATGTTTCAAGTGTTTGTGGCGCCCTCTCTGGTCATGCGAAAAAACAGGATAGAACAGAAACGGCAGCTTTGAAAAGTTTTACTTTTTATTTCTCTAAAATCTTATTATATGAGAAGTGTTAGATGTGATATTATGAATGTCGCATTCGCGTTTGAGGTTTATTTGCATTTTTGTGAATAATTTATAGATGAAAAGAGATGGAAGGATTGACAACATAGGAGGAGGAGGAGAGTCAGAAACAATGTGGACGTAAAAAAGGTAAAATAAAATGTAAATTTTTTTCTAAGAGATGGTTCTTAAAATCAGTGTTGTAGGTGATCATAAATTCTTTTTCGCTGCATGTCTCCACAGTCAGTGGAGGAGAGTACAGCTGACACACGGTAATGTTTTAAATATATTAGTCTTATATCTAATGCTTATTTATTGTGTTTTTTTTTTCTGCTTTTACAGAAAACACTAAAATTTACATTTGTATACAGTAAGAGACAAGTCTTTTCTGTGAATGAATTGTGATAAAATAAAACTCTTTTTCTCAGCTGATCCAATGAAGATGAAGTCAGCATCAGGACAAGGACACAACACAGGAGAGGAAACAAAGTTGCATAACTGAAGAAGACAAAAGTAATATTTTAAACAGAACTTGATATAAGAGGATTTTAGATTGCATTTAGAATTTAATTCCTAAATCAATTGTAATGAATTGATTGTCTAATCTATGATGTTCTTATATTGTTTCAGTGGAGCTGAGCTCCACTTGTGTTAATTGGTGATATATTCCATTGAGATTGAACAGAAACTTACTTGACATCACAAGCGACAATGTGGAGCATTTTTCCTCCAACGTATATTTGTGGGTGGCAATCTCTGTCTTTAAGACTTGGTTTCCAAACATGACAGAATCCCGTTAAATCAGGAGTCAGCTTTTCCTACTGTGCTGGGTCGACCGTATTGCGTGTGAAAGTGGAAGTTTTCATTCTACTTTTTTGTTAATATTTCTAAGTAGTTGATTTATTTGTGTATGAAACTTGTTAGCTGTAAAAAAGGCCGAAGTTATAGGTGAAGTGTTTGTTAAATTAAAATCAGCTAATGGTTAAAAGTAATCTTCCTCTCCATCATCGTTTTGGTCATCATTACTTTGTTTTTTGTGTTTGTTTTAATACGGGATATCAGTACAGTTATTTGCTGTCTCGGTACAATGCTAACTTTATTCATAATTTTGAGAGTTGAAAATTAACTTTGATCTGGGTCATAGGGGTGAATAGGGTCTGAACAGTGTTATGCATTTGTTAGCTCACCATCTGATGTGTTATATTATATGTGGTGTCTGTTATATGTTATAAACATGATGATGCTGACTTATGCTATTCTTATTTAATTATCAGCAGTGGAGAGGTGAAACATTCAGTTGAAATCAAGGTAAAGTATTCAAGCTAGAATCAGATGGTAGTACAGTTTTTTCTTGTTAAGTCATTTTAATAAATGGCCCAATTTCTTTTTTTAGGTAATGTACTGAGTAACTGTGGGCTGAATCAGGTTTCATCTGAAATGAGGAGAAGGTAAATTTTAATGAATGTTTTCATACTATACCTATCAATGAAAATAAATAAAAAATAAACTATTATGAGGTAATTCCAATAATAGACAAGTAGAGTGCAATGTTCAATATTTTATCATTAACTATTTATTATGGTCTCTAGTTGTTAACGCTTCTTTATGAATTATTTGTAATTATTAACCTCTCTCTCTCTCTCTATTTTGTCTTTTTTTGGATTTGTTTTTTATTTTCAGTTCAAGTAAATCTCATTCATGTTGTAGATTTCTGTAACCTCTTTAACAAAAATATCAGCCCATTATACATGTCATTAAAAATATTAATATATATTTATGACTGAACAAAAAATATTTGCATTTCTGGCAAATTTCCTATCACTCTTATGTTCAAGTGTTTGTGGCGCTCTCTGGTCATGCTGAATAAAACAGGATGAAAGATCGGCGTTTGAACAGTTTTTACTTTTATCTTCTACTAATTTATTATAGGCAAATTTCCCTAATACACTCTTCATGTTTCAAGTGTTTGTGGCGCCCTCTCTGGTCATGCTGAATAAAACAGGATAGAAACAGAAATCGGCAGCTTTTGAAACAGTTTTTACTTTTTATCTTCTACTTAAAATCTGTTATTATATGAGAAGTGTTAGATGTGATACTTATGAATGGTCTGCATTCGCAGTTTTGAGGTTTATTTGCATTTTTTGTGAATAATTTATAGATGAAAAGCAGATGGAAGCGAGTAATGACAACATAGCAGGAGGAGGAGGAGAGTCAGAAACCAAATGTGAGACTGATAAAAAAGGTAAAATAAAATGTGAAAATATTTTTTCATGAAGTAAGAATGGTTCTATAAATATCAGTGTTGTAGGCTGATCATAAATTCATCTTTTCTGCTGCATGTCTCCACAGTCCAGTTGGAGGAGAGTACAGCTGACACCACGGTAAAATGTTTTACAACTATATTAGTCATTATAATCTAATGCATTTACTTACTTGTGTTTCTTTTCTTCTCTGGCTTGTTACCAGAAAAACACTCAAATTTACATTTGTCATACCAGTAAGAGAACAAGTCTATTTCTGTGGAATGAATTGTGATAAAAATAAATCACTCTTTTTCTCAGCCTGATCCAATGAATGATGAAGCTCAGCACTCAGAGACGAAGGACACAACCACAGGAGAGGAAACAAAGTCTGCATCAACTGAAAGCAAAGACAAAAGTAATATTTTAAACAGAAACTCTGATTATAAGACGGACTTTATAGATTGCATTTTAGAATTTAATTTCCTAAATCAATTGTAATGAACTTGATTGTCTAATCTACTGATGTTTCTATATTTGTTTTCAGTGGAGCCTGAGCTCACACTTGTGTTAATTGGTGATACTAATTCCATTGAGATTGAACCAGAAAACATTTTACTTGACCATCACAAGCCGACAAATGTGGAGCATTTTTCCTCCAAACTGTATGATTTGTGTGGTCGGCACATCTCTGTCTTTAACAGACTTGGTTTTCCAAACATTGACAGAATCCCGTTAAATCAGGGAAGTCAAGCCTTTGTCCTACTGCTGCCTGGGTCGACCCCGTATTGACGATGTGAAAGTGGAAAGTTTTTCATTTTCTACTTTTTTGTTAATATTCTAAGTAGTTCGACTTTTTATTTGGTGTATGAAAGCTCTGTTGAGTCTGTTAAAAAAGGCCGAAGTTACTAAGGTGAAGTGTTCTGGTTAAATTAAAAATCCAGCTAATTGAGTGTAAAAAGTAAATACTTCATCTCCATCATCGTTTTGGTTCATCATTACATTTGTTTTTTTGTGTTTGTTTTAATACTGGGATATACAGTATTCAGTCATATTCTGCTGTCTCAGGTACAAACTGCTCAACTTTTTAATTCAATAATTTTGAGAAGTTGAAAATTAACTTTGATCTGGGTCATTAAGGGGTGAATAAGGGGTCCTGAACCAGTGTTATGCATTTGTTAGCTCACCCATCTGCATGTTTGTTAATATATATATGTGCGTGTCTGTATAATATGTTATAAACATAGACTGATGCTGACTTCATGCTATCTGCTTATTTTTAAATTATCCAGCAGTTGGAGAGGTGAAACATTCAGTTGAAATCAAGGTAAAGTATTCAAAGCTAGAAATACAGCAATGGTGCTCAAGTACAGTTTTTTCTTGTTTAAGTCATTGTTAATAAAACTGGCCCAAAATTATCTTTTTCTTAGGGTAATGTACTGAGTGAACCTGATGGAGCTGAAATCAAGGTTTCATCTGAAACTGAGGAAGAAGGTAACATTTTAATGAATGATTTTACAATAACTTATAACCTAATCAAATGAATAAATTAATAAATAAAAGAATACAACTAATTATGACAGAGTAATTCCAATAATAGACAAAGATAGAGGTGCACATGTTCAATACTTTTTTATCAATTTGAACTATTTCTACTTCATGGTCTCTAGTTGTTAAACGCTTCCTTTATAGAATTATTTGTAAATTATTAACCAGTCTCTCTCTCTCTCTCTCTCTCTCTCTCTATTTTTGTACTTTTTTTGGATTTGTATATTTCTATTTTCAGTTCAAGTAAATCTCATCTCATGTTTGTAGACTTCCTTCTGCTAACCCTCTTTTACACAAAAACATATCAGCCCATTAATACATGTCATTTAAAAATATATATATATATATATTATAGACATGAAACATAATGAATCATTTGCATTTTCTGGCAAATTTCCCTAATACACTCTTCATGTTTCAAGTGTTTGTGGCGCCCTCTCTGGTCATGCTGAATAAAACAGGATAGAAACAGAAATCGGCAGCTTTTGAAACAGTTTTTACTTTTTATCTTCTACTTAAAATCTGTTATTATATGAGAAGTGTTAGATGTGATACTTATGAATGGTCTGCATTCGCAGTTTTTGAGGTTTATTTGCATTTTTTGTGAATAATTTATAGATGAAAAGCAGATGGAAGCGAGTAATGACAACATAGCAGGAGGAGGAGAGTCAGAAACCAAATGTGAGACTGATAAAAAAGGTAAAATAAAATGTGAAAATATTTTTTCATGAAGTAAGAATGGTTCTATAAATATCAGTGCTGTAGGCTGATCATAAATTCATCTTTTCTGCTGCATGTCTCCACAGTCCAGTTGGAGGAGAGTACAGCTGACACCACGGTAAATGTTTTACAACTATATTAGTCATTATAATCTAATGCATTTACTTTACTTGTGTTTCTTTTCTTCTCTGGCTTGTTACCAGAAAAACACTCAAAATTTACATTTGTCATACCAGTAAGAGAACAAGTCTATTTCTGTGGAATGAATTGTGATAAAAATAAATCACTCTTTTTCTCAGCCTGATCCAATGAATGATGAAGCTCAGCACTCAGAGACGAAGGACACAACCACAGGAGAGGAAACAAGTCTGCATCAACTGAAAGCAAAGACAAAAGTAATATTTTAAACAGAAACTCTGATTATAAGACGGACTTTATAGATTGCATTTTAGAATTTAATTTCCTAAATCAATTGTAATGAACTTGATTGTCTAATCTACTGATGTTCTTATATTTGTTTTCAGTGGAGCCTGAGCTCACACTTGTGTTAATTGGTGATACTAATTCCATTGAGATTGAACCAAGAAACATTTTACTTGACCATCACAAGCCGACAAATGTGGAGCATTTTTCCTCCAAACTGTATGATTTGTGTGGTCGGCACATCTCTGTCTTTAACAGACTTGGTTTTCCAAACATTGACAGAATCCCGTTAAATCAGGGAAGTCAAGCCTTTGTCCTACTGCTGCCTGGGTCGACCCCGTATTGACGATGTGAAAGTGGAAAGTTTTTCATTTCTACTTTTTTGTTAATATTTCTAAGTAGTTCGACTTTTTATTTGGTGTATGAAAGCTCTGTTGAGTCTGTTAAAAAAGGCCGAAGTTACTAAGGTGAAGTGTTCTGGTTAAATTAAAATCCAGCTAATTGAGTGTAAAAGTAAATACTTCCATCTCCATCATCGTTTTGGTTCATCATTACATTTGTTTTTTTGTGTTTGTTTTAATACTGGGATATACAGTATTCAGTCATATTCTGCTGTCTCAGGTACAAACTGCTCAACTTTTTAATTCAATAATTTTGAGAAGTTGAAAATTAACTTTGATCTGGGTCATTAAGGGGTGAATAAGGGGTCCTGAACCAGTGTTATGCATTTGTTAGCTCACCCATCTGCATGTGTTAAATATATATGTGCGTGTCTGTATAATATGTTATAAACATAGACTGATGCTGACTTCATGCTATCTGCTTATTTTTAAATTATCCAGCAGTTGGAGAGGTGAAACATTCAGTTGAAATCAAGGTAAAGTATTCAAAGCTAGAAATACAGCAATGGTGCTCAAGTACAGTTTTTTCTTGTTTAAGTCATTGTTAATAAAACTGGCCCAAAATTATCTTTTTCTTAGGGTAATGTACTGAGTGAACCTGATGGAGCTGAAATCAAGGTTTCATCTGAAACTGAGGAAGAAGGTAACATTTTAATGAATGATTTTACAATAACTTATAACCTAATCAAATGAATAAATAAATAAAAGAATACAACTAATTATGACAGAGTAATTCCAATAATAGACAAAGATAGAGGTGCACATGTTCAATACTTTTTTATCAATTTGAACTATTTCTACTTCATGGTCTCTAGTTGTTAAACGCTTCCTTTATGCAATTATTTGTAAATTATTAACCAGTCTCTCTCTCTCTCTATTTTTGTACTTTTTTTGGATTTGTATATTTCTATTTTCAGTTCAAGTAAATCTCATCTCATGTTTGTAGACTTCCTCCTGCTAACCCTCTTTTACACAAAAACATATCAGCCCATTAATACATGTCATTTAAATATATATATATATATATATATTATAGACATGAAACAAAATGAATCATTTGCATTTTCTGGCAAATTTCCCTAATACACTCTTCATGTTTCAAGTGTTTGTGGCGCCCTCTCTGGTCATGCTGAATAAAACAGGATAGAAACAGATCGGCAGCTTTTGAAACAGTTTTTACTTTTTATCTTCTACTTAAAATCTATTATATGACAAGTGTTAGATGTGATACTTATGAATGGTCTGCATTCGCAGTTTTGAGGTTTATTTGCATTTTTTGTGAATAATTTATAGATGAAAAGCAGATGGAAGCGAGTAATGACAACATAGCAGGAGGAGGAGGAGAGTCAGAAACCAAATGTGAGACTGATAAAAAAGGTAAAATAAAATGTGAAAATATTTTTTCATGAAGTAAGAATGGTTCTATAAATATCAGTGTTGTAGGCTGATCATAAATTCATCTTTTCTGCTGCATGTCTCCACAGTCCAGTTGGAGGAGAGTACAGCTGACACCACGGTAAATGTTTTACAACTATGTTAGTCATTATAATCTAATGCATTTACTTTACTTGTGTTTCTTTTCTTCTCTGGCTTGTTACCAGAAAAACACTCAAAATTTACATTTGTCATACCAGTAAGAGAACAAGTCTATTTCTGTGGAATGAATTGTGATAAAAATAAATCACTCTTTTTCTCAGCCTGATCCAATGAATGATGAAGCTCAGCACTCAGAGACGAAGGACACAACCACAGGAGAGGAAACAAAGTCTGCATCAACTGAAAGCAAAGACAAAAGTAATATTTTAAACAGAAACTCTGATTATAAGACGGACTTTATAGATTGCATTTTAGAATTTAATTTCCTAAATCAATTGTAATGAACTTGATTGTCTAATCTACTGATGTTCTTATATTTGTTTTCAGTGGAGCCTGAGCTCACACTTGTGTTAATTGGTGATACTAATTCCATTGAGATTGAACCAGAAAACATTTTACTTGACCATCACAAGCCGACAAATGTGGAGCATTTTTCCTCCAAACTGTATGATTTGTGTGGTCGGCACATCTCTGTCTTTAACAGACTTGGTTTTCCAAACATTGACAGAATCCCGTTAAATCAGGGAAGTCAAGCCTTTGTCCTACTGCTGCCTGGGTCGACCCCGTATTGACGATGTGAAAGTGGAAAGTTTTTCATTTCTACTTTTTTGTTAATATTTCTAAGTAGTTCAACTTTTTATTTGGTGTATGAAAGCTCTGTTGAGTCTGTTAAAAAAGGCCGAAGTTACTGAAGTGAAGTGTTCTGGTTAAATTAAAATCCAGCTAATTGAGTGTAAAAGTAAATACTTCCATCTCCATCATCGTTTTGGTTCATCATTACATTTGTTTTTTGTGTTTGTTTTAATACTGGGATATACAGTATTCAGTCATATTCTGCTCTCAGGTACAGACTGCTCAACTTTTTAATTCAATAATTTTGAGAAGTTGAAAATTAACTTTGATCTGGGTCATTAAGGGGTGAATAAGGGGTCCTGAACCAGTGTTATGCATTTGTTAGCTCACCCATCTGCATGTGTAAATATATATATGTGCGTGTCTGTATAATATGTTATAAACATAGACTGATGCTGACTTCATGCTATCTGCTTATTTTTAAATTATCCAGCAGTTGGAGAGGTGAAACATTCAGTTGAAATCAAGGTAAAGTATTCAAAGCTAGAAATACAGCAATGGTGCTCAAGTACAGTTTTTTCTTGTTTAAGTCATTGTTAATAAAACTGGCCCAAAATTATCTTTTTCTTAGGGTAATGTACTGACTGAACAAGGTGGAGCTGAACACTCAGAGAAGACTGATGGCAACATAAGAAGTGAGGCTGAAATCAAGGTTTCATCTGAAACTGAGAAAAAAGGTAATATTTTAATGAATGATTTTACAATAACATTTAACCTAATCAAATAAATAAGAATACAACTAAGAATACAACTATAAGAATACAACTAATTATGACAGAGTAATTCCAATAATAGACAAAGACAGAAGTGCACATGTTCATTAGTTTTTAACCATTTGAACTATTTCTACTTCATGGTACTGAAGATACCAAAAAAATATAAAATTGTTTTTAAAAGGAGACTGTTTGTAGTAGGCTGGACAAGGTAGAAATGAGTTTGATATGAAAAAGACATGTTTCTAGTTGTTAAACACTTCCTTTATGCAATTATTTGTAAATTATTAACCAGTCAGTTCTCTCACTCTATATATATATTTTTGTACTTCTTTCAGATTTGTGTATTTCTATTTCCAGGTCAAGTAAATCTCATCTCATGTTTATAGACTTCCTCCTGCTAACCCTCTTTTAAACAAAAACATATCACCCCATTAATACATGTAATTTAAATATATATATATTTCCCATGCACAGGCGCATTAAATATAGACATGAAACAAAATGAATCATTTGCATTTTTTGCCAAATTTCCCTAATACACAAGTGTTTGTGGCGCCCTCTCTGGTCATGCTGAATAAAAGAGGATGAACAGAAATCGGCAGCTTTTGAAACAGTTTTTACTTTTTATCTTCTACCTCAAATCTGTTATTATATGAGAAGTGTTAGATGTGATACTCATGAATGGTCTGCATTCGCAGTTTTGAGGTTAATTTGCATTTTTTGTGAATAATTTATAGATGAAAAGCAGATGGAAGCGAGTAATGACAACATAGCAGGAGGAGGAGAAGAGTCTGAAACCAAATGTGAGACTGATAAAAGAGGTAGATTAAAAATGTAAAAATATTTTTTCATGAAGTAAGAATGGTTCTATAAATATCAGTGTTGTAGGCTGATCATAAATTCATCTTTTCTGCTGCATGTCTCCACAGACCCTTTGGAGGAGAGTACAGCTGACACCACGGTAAATGTTTTACAACTATGTTAGTCATTATAATCTAATGCATTTACTTTACTTGTGTTTCTTTTCTTCTCTGGCTTGTTACCAGAAAAACACTTAAAACTTACATTTGTCATACCAGTAAGAGAACAAGTCTATTTCTGTGGAATGAATTGTGATAAAAATAAATCACTCTTTTTCTCAGCCTGATCCAATGAATGATGAAGCTCAGCACTCAGAGACAAAGGACACAACCACAGGAGAGGAAACAAAGTCGGCATCAACTGAAAGCAAAGACAAAAGTAATATTTTAAACAGAAACTCTGATTACAAGACAGACTTTATATATTGCATTTTAGAATTTAATTTCCTCAATCAGTTGTAATGAACTTGATTGTCTAATCTACTGATGTTCTTATATTTGTTTTCAGTGGAGCCTGAGCTCACACTTGTGTTAATTGGTGATACTAATTCCATTGAGATTGGACCAGAAAACATTTTACTTGACCATCACAAGCCGACAAATGTGGAGCATTTTTCCTCCAAACTGTATGATTTGTGTGGTCGGCACATCTCCGTCTTTAACAGACTTGGTTTTCCAAACATTGACAGAATCCCGTTAAATCAGGGAAGTCAAGCCTTTGTCCTACTGCTGCCTGGGTCGACCCCGTATTGACGATGTGAAAGTGGAAAGTTTTTCATTTCTACTTTTTGTATTTTTCCATATTCACTTTTTATTTGGGTAGAAAGCTCTGTTGATCTTTTAAAAAAAGGCCGGTTTACTGAAGTGAAGTTTTCTGGTTAAATTAAAATCCAGCTAATGAGTGAAAAAGTAAAACCCCCATCTCACACGTTTTGGTTTCATCATTACATTTTTTTTTTTGGTTTTTGTTTTAATATGGGATATACAGTATCAGTCAATTCTGCTCTCAGGTAAGACTCTCAACTTTTTTTTCAATAATTTTTGAAATTGAAAATTAAAATTTTGTTTGGTCATTAAGGGGTGAATAAGGGGTCCTAAACCAGTGTTATGCTTTTGTTTAGCTCCCCCATTGCATTGTAAATATATATGTGGTGTCTGTAAATATTTTTTAAAAACATAGACTGATGCTGACTTCATGCTATCTGCTTTTTTTTTAAATTACCAGTTTTTGGGAAGGGGTGAAACTTTCATTTGAAATCAAGGAAATTGTTCAATAGAAATACAGCAATGGTGCCAATACGTTTTTTCTTTTTTTAAGTCATTTTTAATAAACGGGCCCCAAAAAGATCTTTTTTTTTAGGGTAATGTACGGGCTGAACAAGGTGGGCTGAACACTCAGAGAAGACTGAGGGGCAACAAAAAAGTGAGGCTGAAATCAAGGTTTATCGAAACTGAGAAAAAAGGTAAATTTTAACATGATTTACAATAACGTTTAACCAATCAAATAAATAAAATACAACTAAGAATACAACTAATTATGACGAGTAATTCCAATTATAGAAAAAGACGAAGTGCAATGTTCATTAGTTTTTATCCTTTGAATATTTCTACTTTCATGGTACGAAGATCCAAAAAAAAAAATATAAAATTGTTTTATTAAAATTTTTTAACCAAACTAACCCTGTAACACATATAAACACTTGATTTTAGCTCTAAATATATATAGTGTGGGGTCATCATTTTGATGACTTTTTACTTAACAATTTCTATACCTTTCCTTGTGGTAACCCCCGGTAAATTGTTGTTGTTCTGCAGAAAAAAAATAAAAAACATAAAAGGAAAAACACGTTCAAAGACTTGCCCCTTCAAGATCACAAAAGTTGTCACCTAAAAGACCTTCTTCAAATGGTCCCCCCTGTCAAACAGAGCCAGGACAATCTGAGAAAGATTTGCTAAATTTTTTTCTTCAAGGTTAATGATTTGGACTATAAAGCCAGATACATTCCGTGAGACATTGTTCTTGTCTTAAAATCAGATGACAATGCTTAGATGCTCTTTATAGCAAACTGTAGATGTTGATCAATCAAAACAAACCAATGATCCAATGGATGTTCAAAGGGCAGTATTTCACTTTTAGACAGCTTTTTTTGCAAACAAAATTTACAAAGTTATCACAATGTCATACGCCTTCCCTTTTTCCTTCCCCCCCCCCCTAATCAGAGACCGCAACAATCGAATGCCTCTGTGGACATTTAGACAAATAATAAAGACAGGGAAAACCCAAGTCAAAGACGATTCAATAGTTTCACAATAAAGAGTACCCCCTCTGCAACCTGAGACACACATGGTGTCTTTTTTTCCGCCGGGGTTCAGTATCGGGTCGAAATCACAGCTCATGAACTCTTTGATCAACGACCGTCACAAAACCTTTCTTCCACAGAAACTGTCCGGCAGCCCCAAAATTTCCCGTCTCTGAGGGACGGTGTGGTAAATTCCTGGTCCCCCCCTGCGGGAAAAACCCCAAAACGTTTCCCTTTACTGACTGCATTGCCTTTGTAATCTTCAGGGTGTGCTCTGATGATTGAAACACAAACTAAAATACTGACTGAAAACTTCTCGTCAATGTAGTTTTGTACCAATCGGGAAAAAAAGTCACAGAAGTCAAGCAACAGTCATCAGATCTTTAAAAGCTCAGAAGCCTCTCATTATTTTTAAATTTGATGAGTTGTGATGCAGTTCAGGTGAAACCGGGAAAAGTAAAAAATGGGTCTGAAAACGAAGCCAGTCAAATTTTCTGAAAGCCTAAAGGGGAAATTTATTGGGAAATTTTGTCGGGGACACAAACCCCTTCCAGCCAAAATCAAGGCCAATGTCCGGGAATCAAGTGGATGAAACGACCCAGTGTTCAAAAAGGGGAAAAGGCAGCAGGGAAATATTAATTTGATTCAGGGGATAACTTTCAAGGATCAAAGAACTTTCCCCCCCTCCCCAAGGGCCAACTGTGGCCCAGT
This sequence comes from Mugil cephalus, assembly GCF_022458985.1. Classification (NCBI taxonomy): domain Eukaryota; kingdom Metazoa; phylum Chordata; class Actinopteri; order Mugiliformes; family Mugilidae; genus Mugil; species Mugil cephalus. Next base: position 3,798,628 of record NC_061789.1, on the reverse strand, counting down.
GGTCGAGAATAAAAAAAGAACGTATCACTAAAAGGAAAGTGGAGGGGGAAAAAAGTCAAAAAAAACAGCAGCTGAGAAAGCCCAAAAATAATGTTCGTTTCCCCTGATTTAAAATGATGAAGTCATTCACTAAAACCCTCTTTTTCCCTTTCACCCCAGGAAAAAGGGTACTTCCAAATGGAGCAGATCTTAATAGATGCCCCTGCACAATGACCTGTCTTAAATTTCTCCAAAGCATGAGAAAAAGGGTCTGAGGTCTTGGTTTTGAGAAGAAACCCCCCAAATCTCCATGTTATTACTAAAAAAACAAGTGACTTAAAAAAAATAAAAAAACCTGCAGTCACAATTTTTGGTTTGGAGCATACTTTAGAAAATGGGACAGATCTATAAAGCCATCAAGCCTGAAAAAAAAAAACAAACAGGGGAAGCCCAAACGGGTCCAAATACCCGAACTTCTGCAGATCTGATGTATCAGGACGCCCTTTGGAGCTGATGGATGGAGATGCAGGTCATGTGCCTTTGACGTGGACCTTAGTGTTTTAATGAAGTTATCAAGAAATGGGTGACCAGAAAGTTTTTGGCTTGGTTCGGGGCGAAAAAGCAGTGGAAAAAAACAATGCTGAATGCCATTTTTTTGGTTTGCAGTTTGCAGTTAGGTGGTAGTCCCCAAGGGCTTTCATGCAGCTGGTCAAAGTGTCAGGGGAAATAAAGAAAAGATTTCAAGTTTGATATGTTCTGTTGGACACTGAAGGACTACTGCTTTTAAATTTTGGCATGTAACGCACTCTTCACCACACAATCCCCGGGCCCTTTTGTTGTTGGCCGGGGGAAAATGACACTGATCAATATTTTTGGGTGAAAATGTGCAGATGAAAAGATGTCCTGCAGATTGTTGTCCGCTTTCATGGGGGATGAAAAATTAAGTTTCCCAATTTGTGTGTTTGTTCATCAAAATTTCAGACATTGGAGCTACAGAGAAAAACAGGAGGGAAAGGACGCCTGCTAAAAAAACTGGACCAATGGCTCACAAGCTGCCAAAGGGGAGGTGGTGTTGCTGAGTGCTTCAGTGACACATTGCTTTTGGTGCAACAGATTGAAATATTTCCCCACTAGGGGAAAGGGAAATTCCACCGAGGGCCCCCCAAATCCGGTTACAGTGGAGTTCCAAGAACTGAAAAGGATGTCCTCACAAGGCTTCACATCTGCGGAATCACTCTCTCAATTTTAAAAAAAAATTCAAACCTGTGGAATGCCCTGATAAAAGAACAGTTTGTTTTCAGCTTAAAAAAAACACATTTTGAAATTGCAGCATACAGAAAGTTGAGGCCCAAATTGGGGAACTGGACGGGGACCTTGGGAGGAGAAAATTCTGCCCATTGAAAACCAAACTTTACCCAGGATTGAAAATGGAAAACTTGAAAAGGGTTGCCCGTACTTACCTTCTAAACGAAATGAGAAAAACTGTGAAAAAATCCAGAAAGACAGGGAGTCACACTTTAGGAAAACATAGCAAAGATATTTTGGGTTCATGGCGAGGCCAAATTGAAATTAAAATCCAAGATTTCATGAGGAACGGGTGAAAGAATAAAAAGGGAAAACTGGATGAAGTTATCCACAAAAGAAAGCTTGAAAAAAAGCTTGATATAAAAACCGATTTTTGAGAAAAAACCCCAAAAAAAGGAGCAAAAGAGCTCGCTCAGCATTAAAAAGACAAGAAAAGGAGAAGAGGGCTTCAAAAGCGTTAAACTCTTTTTGGGACTGACTGGGTCAGTGAATTTAATGAAGAAAAAACCCTTAAGGCATAAATTTGGGAAAAGAAGAAAAAATATTCACCTTCAAGAGCTTGGGATTGAGGGGGTCTCCTTTAATGAACCAGCTCCTTGGAAAACAAAAATGTTCAAAAAAAGGGAATTTAAAAGTTCTTAATAACCACAAAAGTACCAAGAACACTGTAACGAAACCAACAATCTAGGGGTTGAGAAAAAACCAAAACAAACACAACCAAAAAAGGGAAAACAATTTTTTTCAGCAGCATTAAAAGGGGTTTAGGTTTAAACTAAACATTTTTTGGTTTTGCTCAAAAAAAGAACAAAATCTACAAAGTAAATTAAAAGGGTGCTTTTCCTCATAAGAAAAGGAATTATCAGAACCTTCATTAACAACACTTACCAACAGTCCTGCACGAAATTAAACCAAGCCTGTAGCAAAAGAGGCTACCCCCAATTTACCCTACAAGAATTGGCCAAAAATGTTCAAGAAAAACGAAAAATTTTGAATCAAGAGGATATATTCTTTCAAAAGGGTTTACTGTTGATGTCTTGTTGTATGTTTTTGAAAACGGAGAGTTGGCTTTTAGATTCCACCAAACATTTAAAAAAACAATGACGCCCTACTTCCCGAACAACAAAAAAAAACCAATATAACAATGTTTTCAGAAGCTTCTGCAAAGGAAAACTCATTTTTGCCGTCGTGTTTGGGAGAAATGATCTGTGACAAAGAAGGTTTCCACTTTTTAACTGTCTGTAAAAAGACCGCCATTGACCCTCGCGGAGAGATGAGGTGCTCTTTCCCACATTAAATGGGAACGGGTTTGGGGATTGGAGAAAATGTGTTGAAAAACACGCAAAAAGAAAAGAAAAGTTTGATGATTTCATCACTACACCCCACGTCCAAGGGAGCAAGTAGAGTTTTTTATAAAAAGGAAGAAAAAGAAATACATTTTCAGAAACACAAAAGGTAAAGCTCAGAAATACTGAAAAAAAACGTTGATGAAAATATCAGTTGTGAGAAAAGCTTTATTTGAAGCAACAACAAAAGTCAAAACCCGGGAGGAGGGCACAGAGATGTGGTAAAGGAATTTCCCTTTCCTCAAGGAGACTCCCACTTGATACCATTTTTGTAAAAAACTTCAGTGACATAAACAATTTTGACTTTTTTAAAAAGGGAAGAGATGGGAAAAAGGGTCGGGTTAACATCTTTGGGGAGAAAAACCCACCTCCCCCTGGATAAGATAAAAAAATCAGATGAACCTGATAAAATTTCCTCATTGATCACTGTGTAAGTGCTCGGGTAACGTGTCCATTCTGTGGAGCTGTTTGCACCAACACCCTGGAAGACCCATCCGAGGACCACAGTGCCCTTTTTCCCCGATCTGAGCAATCAAAGGTGGCACTACAGAGGCACAGACAGATGAGTTTGATTTCTGCACAACAAATGTTGCAAGGTAATTCTTTTTACCCTGACCACACTTCAAAACAGCTTCTTTAAACAGTACAGAAAAGCTGGACCAATTTTTGCAAACCCTGGAAAATCCCCCCTGATAAAGTAAAATTTTAAAATACTGGCATGGTTTGTGTGCTTTTAAAAAGCCGGGAAAGACCACATGGTTATAAAATTCAAGGGCAAAGGGAAAATTCCCAGCGAGGGGGAAAACACACAAAAAAAAAAGGAGCAATTCAGAGTCTGGAAAATGCAACTTGGGGGGAAACTCCCAAAATTTACAACTCTATGAAAGTCCAAACAATTTTTTTTCCCGTGATTTTTCACAAAGTAAAATCTTCTAAAATGATGGCAAAAAAAATGTCCTAAATGTGGACAGTCAACAAATAAACAAATACTGAGGTGATTAGATTAGGCCCCAAAAAACCTGTTTGCCTCTGAAAAGAAAACGGTCAGGGAGTAACACACAAATATACGATGTCAACATCAACCACGTGTCAAATTTTTTTTTTGTTCAGCTACAAATATGGAAAAAAAACAACTATTTTTAATTTTCAGTAAGTTTGTTAAATTCGGGGTATTATTTTTGTTAAAAATCTAAATATTTGGATTTTTTTTTTTTTTTTGTCTAAACATCATTAAAATATAAATGAAGTAAAATTACTTTTTATTTTAATCTTTTTGGGTTAAAGAAATTTTAAAAATAAAACAACCTAAAAACAAATTCTTCTTTTAATTTTTTTGTTTGTTTTTAACGTTGTTTTTTTTTTTAAGTATTTGTTAACCGTTTTTTTAAACCCTTGTTTTACGCTTTTTTGGTTTTTATAGTAAAAAACTTGCAAACAATCTTTAATCTAAATGCAAAAAAAAAGTTACAAAATACTTAGAAAAACTAATCCAACACAAATTACTTGAAATTTTGGTTTTGTGCCCCAATAAAAAACAAAAAAACTAGTTCATATTTTCAAAAAACACCGGTTTTTTGTTTTCCTGAAAAAGTCTCAAGGTAAAAGGGGGAAATTCAGCAACTTTTAAACGGGATTTCTTTTTTCGATATTCTATTACCACCACAGTGTTTTTTATGCCATTTACAGTTTTTTAACATTTAAGAATGTTTAAAGAAAACAGAAAATATTTTAAACTGTGTTCTATTAACTTTTTAAAATTTTTTCTCGTTCTTATTAAATCTGCTTATTTGGAATGATTTAAATGTATAAAAACTTTAATAACAAAAGTGAATCTTCATAAGGCCATTAACACAAAAAGTCATGAGTAAAAAAAAAGACCCTTTTGGATTTATTTCCTTTTTAGTGTACATAACGTATTGTGTTCAACTGACTAAGTTTCTTTTTTTCCCCCCTCCCCAAATTTATTGCTTGCCCAACCAAAGTTTTTCAATTAATTAAAATTGTTTGAAAGAATCGGGGATTTTTAAGTTACTGTACTGCAATTTTTTGTGAGGGTTAAAGTCCCTTATCACCTCCAGGGTCCCTGTTTTTCAACCATTACCCAAATTGTTTTGTTAATGGCAGTTTTTGGACCCAAAATTTTTTTTTTTTTTAAATTATTTTAAATTTAGATGATTTACTGATTTGATATGGGACGTCTAAGGTTATTTTTGGGGATGAGATGATCATTTGTTTTTATTACGTTTTGGGTGTTTAGCTGTTCTGATTTAATTCAGATTTGAGCAGCTGGGGAAAGGAGGAAGGGCTTTTCAGTGTTTTTTTATGTTTATTTTAAAAAAGCTTTTTTTTGTTTTTCGTTTTTTTTTTTAAATAAACAAAAAAAGAAAACGAGTGACTCAACTTTATTTTTTATAATTCAAACGGGGAAAATACAACCCAAAACCCAGGCACACGGTTTTTTTGATAGAAAAAAGAAAAAACAGTAAATTACAATTATTTTTACTCTAAGGGAAAAAAAAGACCCTTTGGATTTATTCATTTTAATTTTTTCAACGTCTCACACAAAACCCATTATTGTGTTCAAAAAACTTTTTTCCCTTTTCCCCCTCAATTTTTATTCATCAAAAAAAAATTTTTCAGTTACATTAAGAGTTTAAAAGAATCCTGTTGATTAAACATGATTTCTTTTTACTGTAACCCCAAATTTTTATTGTGTGAGGTTTAAAAGGGGTTTTTCATCACTTTCCGGGGTACCTATTTTCACCTGTTACCCCCAAAATGATTTTAAAATTTTTCCCAAGGTATATTTTAACTTAACAAAAAAGGCAAAGAATCAAGTTCGGTACCAATTGTTCTTAGAAAATTAATAAAACCCTTTTTGAAAAAATGGACCAGTATAATATTATACTGGAGTAAAAACCCAACCTAGTATTGATAGTGATAATTGATAACTTGTCTAAAGTTTTTGATTTGTCTCTAAAATCGCACCAATTGCTCCTTTTAAATTTAATGCTCAAACAAATTCTGCGGGGGGAAAATCCCCTGTACCCCCCATATTTTTTTTATTATACATTTTGTTTTTTTAGAAAATACAGTTTCTACTTTTCACAAAACCCATTCGCATGACAAAAAAAGGCATGTTCTCTTATTGCATAAAGACCAGATCCAGATAAACCTCCCCTCACGTGTAATCAGATTATTTTGGACTCCCAGGTCAGATATCACACTGCAGACCAGAGACCCTCACAAGAAAGGGGGAGGGGAAAGGAGACAAAGTGGTTAGTAAATTATAAGAGAAGAAAAAAAATTTATAAGATATTAGGGGACAGGCCCCAGAGAAGAAAGAGAGGAGAGGACATGCCTCAGTGCCGCCCCTGCAGCCTGGCCTATAGCAGCATAACTAAGGGATGGTTAAGGTCCACTCTAACTATAAGCTTTGTCAAAAGGAAAGTCCCTTAAGCCCCCCTTAAACGTAGAGACTGTTCTGCCTCCTGAACCCAAACGGGACGGGTTCCCAAGGAGAGGACCTTAGCTGAAGGTTTACCCCCTTCTACTTTTAAAACTCATTTTTTATGACTCACCCTTTTTTCCAACTAATCGACCATGGGAAAAACACGCCTCAAACATTACAATTGTCTTAATTATTCTTAATGGAAATTTTAACGCATACCCCAGACAAAAAAGGCGCAACATGGAGAGGAACAACGCCGAAGTTGGCTGAATTCCCACGAAATGAATGAAAATGTGCGTTGAAATCAGGCAAACAGTGAATCAGCAAAGTTGAATACCTCAAAACATCTGTAAGCAGCATGCGCGTTTGTAATGTCAGCTTGTGACCCAACTACTTAAAAACCCCCTACACCCAAAATTTTGCTGCCCGAAGATCCCCTGCAACGCGTCCCCAAATTGGGCACCAAGGGCACCTGCTGGGGGAAATGATGAGGAAGTCACTATGGCTAAAACTGTCTCAAAAAAAAACAGCAACTCCTGAGAAAGTATATGCATAGCTAACATTTAGTGATATGCAAAAAAAAGCAAAATGGTTTTATGGTTATATGCTTCAATGCTTATGCAATCATGCCCATTAAATTTTGTTTTTTAGATTTAGGCCCCAGCACGATGATCACTGATGAAAAAACGAGGGGAATTCTCTCTACTCAAAATAACTCATACTATTAAAAATATAAAATACTATTAAAATGGCCTTCTTTTAAAATGGGATTAAAACGCAAGAGGATCTGTGTTTTATTTTTAATTTACTGCTGTTTTAGATGAGGGGAAAAAAGTTAGGCAGATGTTCCGAAGGCAAGGATTTGTCCTCTATGCCAGTTACACGTGACCTCTGTGTCCAAGCCAAAAGGGTGCACCAGTGGGCAGTTTTCCTCCCTGTCTTGAAAAGTTGAAAACACTACACCATAGGAAAGGGGACTACAGGAAACTTTAAAAGGAAAAGATAGGGCATTATCCCCCTGTTTGGGCACCAATGTTTTAAAATTTTGAGTTCATGAATGGGGGATGTCAGAACACCCCAAAAAGTGTCCCCAGGTTTTTGAACAGAATTTTTAAATTTTTTCTGAAAAATAAGGGGAATAAAAATTTCAGCCCTTTCCTTGAGGAGGCAACAGTTATGGACCCCGGGGATCAAGATGAAAAGGAAAAATGATGATCCCCCGGGGCCCCGGGCAGGACCACAGAAAGTAACAGGGTGCTGCTCACAAGAACAAAGAGGAAATTTGAATCACAGTATTGGTACAATCACGTATGTCTCTGGCCATAACTCAAACAGTTTTTTTTAAAACTTAAGGTGCCAGTGCCAGAGCACACAGTCCCGGGAGACAGACTGAGGAGGGTGGGGGAAGGGCCCATGAATGCAGTTTTTTTTAATAAATTATGAAAAAAATAATAACAATTCAAACCATGCCCAAAAAACATAGTTCATGGGCCCCTTTTTAATTTTTAACCGTACCGTAAAGTCCCCCCAAACAGCCCTGGAAGCGTTGCAGGGGAAAAGACATGGACGGGTAACACCACATGAAGAACCCCCTGACTTGGGGCTCTCCTTTAATGCAAACTATTAAAGTTATCAGAGATGTCTAAAAACACGTTCTTGTTTTTAGTGGCAAAAAAATGTTGACTTGAATTTGAATGCTACAAAGGTTGCAATGAATTATCAGAAAAAAAGGTTCACCTTACTGGTTTATTTGTGTTCTCTGACAAATTCTCATTGTTCATAAGGGGTTTTTTTTCCTTTTCAAAATTTTGAGTTGATTTTTTTCCCTCTTTTTTCAGTTATTATTTTGAGACCACAGTCCCCTTTACGTCTTTCACTTTGTTTTCACATTCACAAGTTGTTTTTTTAAATCATTACAAAAACAATTTGTCTGAAATAATTTGAACGTGTTATATTAATCAAATTATACAGTTTTTCTTCTTTTCTATAAAATAAGATACGCTGCTGGAGACGTCATATTTTTTAAATTTGTTCATTAAAAAAAACCCAATTTGATTTTTTCTTTATGTTTAAAAAGGGGTGATAATGGGTGATAAAAAAAATAACGCTAGAAGGCCCATTTTGTTTTTTTTTTGTTTTAAAATAAGATTTAGGTGAACTTGACTTTGGGGTAAAAATTGATTTTGAGTGAAAATAACTAAGAAAGTTTCAGTTTACGGAAGAGTGTTTGTCTTCAAAATAAAATTAAAATCGAATTTTTTTTTTGATTCACCAAATTCTATCTTTTGCTCCCAAATGGAATATGATACCAAATTCTGGAAAGTGGAAACAAAACGGTTTTCCCACATCTGCAAATGTTGTCCCTCCACGTTTCAAGATAAATAGATCCAATAATTCTACTTTTTATCTATATATCTTGTGACCTTCTTATATCATATTTATGTAACTGAAAGGAATGAAAGTGAAATTTAGAGAAATAAAAACTTACCTCTCAAAATAGTGCAGTTTGAAGGATAAACCCGGTCAATACAATGCTTCTCTTTAAAAGATAAACTCATTCCGAATCTTTTCTCTGTTAAAAAGTTGAGACAGTTCAAGTTAAAGAAACTTAAAAACACGTCACTTAACTTGCAGATGAGCAGTTTTTCACGGGACTAGTGAAGTGCCCCCCCCTCCACATTTTCAAGATTAAATACAGAATTTTAGAACATTCAAAAATCAGACTTCTTCCCTGAAAATTTTTTTTAAAAAAGTGAAAAAAAAACACAAAAATTATTATTTTTTTCCCCTTTTAAAAAAACGAGCAAAATTGTCCGGGGATTTATTAATTCAAGCAAGTAAACTGAAAAATTAATAAACAAAATAGATCCCTGAAACAACTAATCATGTTTAATATATTTTTCATGTACAATAATCATTTTAAAAACACACCCCTGCGAAAACTTTGCTTTAGCAATAAATAAAAACAACTAAAAAATTAAAGGTAAATTTTAAAAACTAAAACTTACCTCTCAAACACAACACAAAATGTTGATCATTGATAAAGATATTCAAGTTCGGGAGGACCATTAAACAGCATTTAAAACTTGCAGACGAGCAACATTTGAGTTGAGATAGGGGTTTACGCTGATTAACCATTTAAAAAATCATGAAAAGGCTTTGGTTGGGTCAAACGTGATAAATTGTCCCCTTGACTAAAAAAATGCTTGGAGTCCCCATTTTTGTCCGAATAATAAGAGCAAATCCTCATGACATAAATTTATGTTTATGAATATTAACTATACACCATTTGAATTGAAAAGTAAAAAAAAAATGTAATCCAAATTAAATAAAACTATTCCCTCCTGTAAGAAACGTACAAAAAAACATACTGGGCTACTGTTAGCTTCCTAATTTTTGTCTGGAAAATTACCTAGCTAAACATTTTGGAATATCAACAATACAACCATGAAAAACAGCTTCACGAACAAACACAGAGAAATTTTTCAGCTTAACTTTTGAGAATTTTAAAAGGGTTGCAGTACGGGGTGGAAAGGGCTATGTGAAAAAATGCTTTTTAACCCATTAACGGGGCTTAAGGTTATTGGTCTCTCAATATGAAAAAGCCCTAGTCAATTATTTTTCCAAAATGACCCCTGAAAAAATCTTTGAAGTCCGATTTTTAATTAATCACGGAGCTGTGTTTATCTTCTCCTCAGTCATTTCATCCATTCCCGAGAAAAAGTTAAAATTACTCCAAAACGCATAAATACCATAAATGAAAAAAAAACTAGTGTTAATGTAATTTAACATTGTCATTTATATTAGCATGCTAGCAAAAAACGTAAATAGCTTCGTAACTGCACAAATTTATGTCAATTAAATTTGCCACTAAAAAAAAATCACAGGTGGTTTCACAGCAAAAAGACGGTAGCTGCATTTTTCTAACACTTCCTATCCTGTGCCGAGCCGTATGAACCCTTTTTTTATTTTTAAAAGTTTTTTTTACAGTATAATAAAACTCGATAGTTAAAAAAACTCGGGCCCAATCAAAAAAATAAATTTTCAGAGGAGCCAAGGGTTTTGAGCAACAATGAGAAAGGGCAAGGGAAACAACTTAATAGCACCTTTTTTTTTTTACAGTTAAAAAAAAAAAATTTTTTTTTTTTTATACAAAACATAAAATAAAGCCCCCAAATCCCCCCAAAAAAAAGAAAAAAATATGCACACAATAAATAAAAGTGTCTGTTGGGGCCCTTAGAAATAAAAGTTGTTGCGGGTGCACCTGATTTTAAAAGCCCAAATGGGGTGTAATGTATCACTTACCCCCCATTGGATTGAGTGGTATATATCTCCTTTGTGGGGGTTTATCCTCAAAATATTGGGCCCTACCACTGTCGCGACTGGGATGTGGCCCTGGCCCCTGGGATCCTCCGCCTCCAAAAAACCGACCTATCACAAGGTCATATAATTTACTTTGGGTTTCTAAGATGCACCCTTTTAAGGTTTTAAATTTTCGAAAAATCAAAAATTTTGCTTTAACTTCATAGGTTAATCTTAAATCTCAACGATCTCAAATTTCAGTTTTTTTTTCATTTAAAACTATCTCAACAAAATGGAAAGAAAACCCATTACATTCAATAAAATCAAACTATTGCAAAATCAGTGCAAATAAGATAAAAACATAAAAAAGAAAAGTAAAAAGTTTTTTAGATTATCAAAAAAGTAGCTTAATTACCCCAACCTTAAGGCCTTTTTACGCCAGAGAAAAGCAAAAAAAATGCCCTCTAAGTAACTTTACAGTCACATTAAATCAAATAAATTCTTTTTAGTAGTTTGACATTTCAAAATAAATAGTTCCCCATCAAAATTGATTTCCCAAATTTTTCCCCTTTTTAAATTTAGAAAAACCTTTTAAATTACCCCCTGCTCTTTTTCACCTTGAGGAGTACAGAGAATATAATTTAAACAGCTAACGTTTTCACCGTCGCTGTGTTTGTCAAAGCCGAGATCCAGTAGAACCGAGGGCTCCCAAAGGAAGGTAGTAGCTAGCCTTTACCACAGGCTGCATTAGCTGGACGACGACGGTAAGTGCTTTTTTTTCCCAGATAATCAACTCGTATACCGATTTGAGGGTCCCTTTGGGAATCGTCGCTCCGGACTTCAGCAATAAGTGTACTGACTTTTTTTTGTTGCTACTTTTTCTATCTCGTTGTTTTTTTTTTTTAGGATAATTCTTATTTCTCTTTTTTTTTCTGTTTTTTTGTAAGCTGATGCGGCCCTCACCCCTAAAAAAGACCGGAAAAAACGACGCACGTCACCGCACGAGTGGACGTGGCCTGCGTTACGCCTATTGGCTGGGAAAAAGGGGCCCCCCACGTGGGGTGACAGGGGGTGCATTCAATTGCAATTAGAATTTTTAAACTTTGGGGTGGGGGAAATAAACAAAAAAAAATAACACCCCTCTTTTCTCTCTCGTCTTATGATGTTGCCCATTTTGGTTAGAGCACGGGGGCAAATTTAATTTTTAATCAAACTTTATTGTCGTTTTCAAAATTTCTCATGGGGAATATGGTTAGTTTATTTTAATATGGCCCCCCAGGGAAACACTGACCATTCAGAACCAATCAGCACGAGGGACAGCTCATCGGTTCCCCTTTCGGGGTTGGACAGACCTCTAAAACGGGGTCGTTTCCTGCTGTCAAAGATAAAACAAAAAACCGGACAGCAGAGGGCCCCTTTCCAATTTATAGGATTCACCCTGAAAATCTTTTTTACTGTTACCTGTTTTCACAAAACCCCTGGTTTAATTCATTTCAACTGAATTTTTTTTATAGAGTCAACAACAAAACAAAATTTTTCAAGAGGCTTTTTTAAAATCAAGCCTGAAACCTCCAGGAAAGGTGAAGGTGACAGTGGCAGGGAAAAACTCCCCTTTAAAAAGAAGAAACCCTTTAGCAAATCCAGTCATATGGAGGGACCAATCTGCCTCAGGTCGATATCTATGATGTTTCATACAATTTGAGGTATAAGAGGGTCATAGGCAGGTTGGGGAATTGTTCATTCAGGGAGGAGTGGGCAACTGCAGGAACCTGAAGACGGGCGGTTGTGAGAAAGAGCAGGGGAATTTATGGGCTCCACAGGTGAGAAACCACAGGGAAGGGGGGGACACACAGCAGCTAAAATGCCCGTAGTAGGACGAATTATGACATAATAGTAAGAAATTGGGAAATTTAAAAGGAAACTGGAAAACAAAGCCGTGCCAGAGAAAAAAATGTAGGATAGGGGGCAATATATATATTTAGATTTGTACATGCACATTGAATTCAAATGAAACAATCATTTTCCCTTTTAGCATTTATGAGGACAACAAAGACAAGACATGGTTCCGTGGCGAAGTCGATTTGAAAAAAAATAAGGAGTTTCATGGGGATCAGGTGAAAGAATGATAAAGGGGGAAAGGATGAAATTTATCCCGCAAAGGGGAAAAATTTTAAAAAGCTCAAATTTCTGAAATACGGCACGGATTGTGTGTCGATTTTAAAAAGGACCTGGGGTGACGCTATGGTTCTTTAAGGACAACACAATTTTAAAGTTGATTTACCTTGCATGCTATAGTTTATAAAAGGGTAAAAAAATAGGGCTTTTTGGCCAGTTTGTTTTCTTTTCTTTTTTGATTTTACAAAAAGGGACTTTTGAGAAATGAAAAAAAAACAGGATAAAATTCAATATTTTTTTAAAAAAAACTTGTGAAGTTTTGTCGACATTTCCCTTTTTTTGTATGTATGTTATTTGTTGTTTTAAAATAATTTTTTTTGTATTGAGTTGTTCATTCATTGACAGTACATGTCGACTTTGACCTAGCCATAATAAAGCCTAATAAAAATTGTAAAAACGTCCATTTTTTTTTTTTTCTACAATCAAATTCTTTACTCTACAATAAAACAATCTAAACTGTTTTTATTAACCCATTTTACAAAGTTTTTCTGTATTCATTTTTAAAGAAGAATAATATGTCCAAAAAACTGTTAATTGAACTTTTGGGGCAACACAGTTAAAATTTACTTTGACCTTGCATGCTATGGGATAAGGGGGTCTAAAAAAAAAGGACTTTTTCACCAGGTTTGTTTGCCTTTCTTTTTGTAAGTTTTTTCATAAAGCTTTAGTAAAATAAAGGATGAAAACCCGAATCTTAAGAAAACTTGTATGTTGTAGTGCCTTTTTTTTTTTTGTTTAGTCCATTTAAAAGTTTTTTTTCAAAAACTTTCATAAGAACGAAAACCATTTGTGTTTGTTTTTATTTTTTTTGTTTAACCCCAAGTCCCCGGGGGAGCCTCCTGCTGTGAGAGCTGCCCTTTCCATTTTTTCCTCCCCTACTTCATTGGTACATTGTACATTTTAACGCTTTCGTTTGTTGATGACTGAAAAATTGACCGTCAAACCCCCTGCTCTTTTAAAAGGGTGCTGAATTTTTAAAAATCACCGGTCTCCAACAGTGCCAATAATGGGCTGAATCACCTCTCTCCCTTTGGGTGCAGTGTGCTGCCATGTCACAAAAAAAAATTTGAGATATCGTTAAAAAAAAATGAATAAACACAGAAAAATTTATTACCGATTGGTGCAAATTTTTTGAACATGACGAGGGCTAATTTTCCGTGCCATTCCATTAACCAAACGTGAAACAACCATTTGATTTTTTTGACTGAAAAAAAAAAGGAACAAAAAATCTTGCCCTTCAGAGACGGGCTTTAGGGGTGACCAAAACGCTATTTTTTAAGGTGAACTTGTACAATAACAGTTTGACATGCAGATACCAACGAGTGAAAAACCCGGGTTGAAGCAAACATTTTCCTGTTCACATTTAAAAAGCAAACCAAACCCTGGGGCGATTTTCCCGGTCTGAAACGGGTTGTTTTACCCTTTTTTGACCGGATGCTTTTACACGAGTGAAAAACCCCCGGGTTTTGAAAGGGGCAAAGATGACCTAAAAAAAATGAAATTTTATTTTTTGTTCAAGGAAGATAATATTGTTCATACCGTTTTTGGGATTAAATAAATATGTACCCTTGTTTTTAGTATCTGCTGTACCTTTTTGCAACAATAACGAAATAAATGTTTCTGGGAACTGCGATCATGTTACAGCAGTTTGGAAAAATTTTGTATCATTTTCAGAAAAAGAAAACCTTCATTCGAGATGGGTGGGTTTCCTTCTGAACTGATGCAAAAAATTTTTACTGGGTTAAAAGGGCGGACTTTGACTTTGCCCTTCCTAAACATTTTTCTTGTTCTATTTTAAACCCTTCTTTTTGAAACCACTTGTTTCAAGTGTCGTTGTCTTCCTTTTTGACCCTTTTTCTTCACATTCGCTCATGGACACAGCTCCGACATTTTTTTTAGAGGTTTACTAGTAGATTCAAATTGATTGGTCATCAATTAATAAAATGCAGCAAAAACAGGCCCCAAACCCGGCCCCCTGTTTCATGAAGTTTTAGGTTTGAGCTGGGGAAAAGCAGTGTTGTTTTTTATCTCCCAAAAATGAACCTCTGTTTTTAACTATTTCAAAAACAAGTTGTAGAAGGATGGATAGATCTTTTTTCATCCCAAATAGGAAAAATATGTTACAGCGCCTAACAAGCACTCAACACCATACATACTATATAACAGGAAAAAACAATCTACAAAATTTAACTTCACTACTGAAAAAGATTAAAAAAAGGGATGGGTTGGGAGGGAAAAATTTCTAGTACTGTCTTTGAGGCAAGGGGTTGTCTGGTCTCTTTGGAGAAGGGGAGCTTTAAAGTCTATCTCTGGGAGGGGGTGGCAGGTTATCCATGAATGATAAAGTTGTTAAGTGTCCTCCTCTCGCTACCACCCAAAATTTTCCTGTGGCCAATGACAGGCCCCGCCTCAGTTTATTCAGTCTATTGGCGTCACTGGCTGCAATGCGTTCCCCCACCAGACCACAGCAGAGAAAAGGGGGTTGGCCACAACAGACGGGGAGAAGATCCCAGAATCTTACGCACACGTTGAAAGACTCGCTTCCTCAGGGAAATACAGTCTGCGCAAAAACCCTTCTTGACACAGCTGTATGTTGGCCTCCGTTCAGTCCCGTTGTCAAGGTCAGCCCCAGGTATTTGTTCTCCTCCCCCACCTCCACATCCCCACCAAAAATGCTGAGGGGGTGAGGATGTGTTCCCTTTCCCCCTGAATCAAACCCCTACTTTGGTCTTGCCCACATTAAAAGCAGGTGATTCCCCCAGCTCACAAAACAAAATCTGTCCACCATCCTTATCACTCCTTCCCTTCCCCCCTGTTATACCCCAGACTGCAGAGTCACAGAAAATGTTGAATTGAATGACTCTGTAAGTTTTGCTGAAAGTCAGTGGGGTATAAGGGAAACGGAAAGGAGCACACACGGTAGCATTTTTCTGAAGCACACTGGGCAAACACCACCCTGTTTTTTAACAAATAAAAAAAATATTAAAAAAAAAGGGGCAAAAATTCAATCCAACTTTATTTTTTTTCTATTAGATATAAAAAAAATAAACAATTAACAACAATAAATACTATAAAAAACAACATTAAAACACATGCAAAACGACACAAAAAAAAATCATGATATAAAAAGATACTTTTTGCACAAAAAAAAATAAACAAACTCAGGGGACATAACAAAAAAGAAAAAAAAAAATAAGCGATTCTCGTGCATATTAGCAATGTCTACAATGAACATTGGGCCCTTTTTACAAAAAAAACTGAAGGGGAGCATTTAATGAATTTCAACTGAGGCGAATAATGATTCTGGACATTGGGGGACGCTTAAGGGCCAAATTGATTTTTTACCCGAAGTCTGCAGTCCCCCCCGCTTGCCTTATTTTCAGCAAAGTATCATAACATCAAAAAACGCTGCTGTGAGACTACATGATTTTAGTTTTATAAGACGGGGCTGGTTGTTTTCATCAGGGGAGGTGGAGGTGTCTGAAAGGGGCCCGGGTTTTACAGATGGGGACATTCAAAGTGCATCTGAAAAGAGGACAATAAGTTTTAAAATAAGTACATATTTATTAAGTATTAATTAAAAAAATGATAATAAGCACATTAAAACTTGCCCTAGTTATTGTAAACCAAAGAGCAAGAGTAGACGAGAGAAACTAAAATTTTCATTTTAAGTTTAAAATATAAGCATTTTCATTTTTATTTTCAATTTAAAAGAGACATTTTACGTTCTGGTGTAATACGGGGTCTACTTTTCTATAAAAAAAGTACCATTATACCTGGTTAACAGACATTCAATGGTGTTCTATGCAGCAGGACCAAATTCCCCTAATGGGAGCATGATGCAAAATTTTGCTGCTCTAATTTTGCTGCTAGCAACAAAACATTTCAACACCCAAAATTACCTCTGTGTTTTCCCCCGGGTTTGCCTCCTCTTCTTCTCTTTTTTTCCCCGACCCCGGGGAACTTGGCCTTTTTGAATGATGCATTAAGTTCGCCGTCTGGCCCTAAGGGCCCGACCTTGATGGTATCCAGACGGGCCTGGGGACACATACAAAAGCCAATGAAAAACTTTATTAAATGGTGATTTTTTAAGGACGTTTTAGGAGAACAAATTAAGATGTGGGAAAACCCAAAACCCAGGAGAACAGCGAGCCACGAAATTTTATTCGGATTGCTCTTTAAATTATTCGGGGGGAAGCAATGCAGAAGGGCCCTGACAAAGGGGCCAGGGGCCCTCGCATCCCCCGTCCCCCCCTACAAGGGAAGAGGGCCCTAAAGCTTTTGCTAGATTTTTTTTTCTGCCAGAGTTTTTTTTTTTCCGCCTTTACATGTCATGTCCTTCATGTTTTTTACAACCAGACCTTTTTTAATTAAAAGTTATTATAGCAACTCGGCACTTTTAAGGGAAAACATCCCCCAATTTGAATTTTACTTGAAGCCATCCCTCCGGACTGTTCTCCCCTTCCTCCAAAGAAAACACTTCTTTTTGAATTTGTAAATTTCTTTTCTAATGATTGTGATGTCACCCATTTAAAAAAAGGCGTGGGAAAAAGAATGAACACGTACGCCTGACAAACATGGAAGACAGTTTTCCAAGTGCCCCCAATAAACTTTTGACATACAGTAATCCAAAATCCATCATTTTATTATTTTAAGGTTTTTTTCATGGTTTTATCCTTCTTTTCTCCAATTTATGATGGATCAAATGAAAGCTGCATTCATTTTGGGACCTTTTGTAACTTTTTTTTAGTTTTTTTCCCTTTTTTTTTTCGGGATACCTTTGAAAACTCCCGCGACAAGACTTGGGTCTTTTTGGATGCTCAGGGCTCTTCTTTCTCCCTGAAATGCCTTCCCCAGTATGAAGTTCTTTGTAGTTGCACTACATTTTCGTGTTTTGCTTTTGCAATGTTGTTGTTGGGTTGAACTCCGTTAATAAGTTTTTTAGATCACGCCAACAGTTTTTTCAGTTGTTTTTTTTTAGTTTTTTTTTCCCCTTTATTGAGGATAATTTTTTTTAAAAAATTTTTTATTTATTTTTTCTTTAGGGGGACTGGTTAAATTATGAGTATTTTTTTTTTAAGAGTCTAGGTTTTTTCCCTTTTTAGTTTTTTAAAATGTACAGTGTACTTTCTGCCACACTGCTGCGCAGTCCCTGCTCAGGCATCCATGATTTTTTATGTTTTTTTAGACTTTTTTTTTACATTTTACAACACCCACACATACATTTTTCACTCATGCAACACACGCACTGCTAATGTTTCCACAAAGTACAAATTTTATTTTTGGGTTAATTAATAAAATCTTTTTTTAAAATTTCCCTTGAGTGTTTTTTTCCTTTTTTATTTAAAAAAAAAATTACAAAATTGTGGGTGGTTTTGTGTGTGTTGTGTTTTTGTGACTTATTGGGCCCAAATGGGCCCCCTTTGATTTTTAGGAAAAACTATAAAAATAAATTAAAAAAAAAAAAAAAAACAGCTGATCACTGATGGTAATTTTTTTTATAAAAGGCTGGGTCATTTGGGGACTGTTGACCAGACCCGGGCATTTGTTATTTCTGAAAGTCCCTGCGTCGTAAACAGTTACAATAAAGAAGTCTTATCTTATCTTATTCTTATCTTTCTTTTATCTTATCTTTTTCTTATCTTATCTTATCTTATCTTATCTTTCTTTTCTTTCAGCCACAGATCATCTCACCCCGGGGCAAACGAACGCTTTTAGATGCTCCTTTTTGGCCCCCTCCCTCAACTGTACAACAGCAAAGCTCTGACCCACTGAGCCCCTATGTACAAATTACACTGTCACTAAAACCACAACTGTTGTCACTTTTTTTGGGACTGTACTTTTTTTTGCCTGTGGGTTTGTCCTATTTAAAATTGTTTGCTGCCCCGCTCTCGTGTCCTATTTAATTTCTTTCTGGCACTGTTTTTTTTTGACTTGTGCTCGCATTGAAATTTTTCCCCGGGGGGGATCAATAAAGTATTATCTTATTTATCGGGTTTTTTAGCAAAATCAAAGGGCTCACAAAAACAGAACAATTACTTTTACTTTTATTTTTTACCTCTAATTTACAACAGCTTTTGGAGTGGTGTGATAGCCTAAAAAAAATGGGGTGTTTTGTTCAGTGAGCAATAAGAATTGAGTTCTTAAATTTGAGGGGGAGGGAGTTTCAACACAGAAAAGCCAGAGTGCAAGAAACGCTACAAAGGTGAGTTTTTTCCAATAAAATTTTTTTTTTTATTATGGTTTAAAGACCTCTTGTCATTTTTTTAGATTCTGTTTCAGTTCCCTCTGTTTTTATTTTGGGAAATTTTCTTTCCCTTTAAAAACCCATTCATTGCTTTCCATGACCTGGCAGTGGCCACAACAACAGGGAAAACACAGCAGTTATGGATTAAAATATGCCCATCACATTTAAAACCTTTTTGAAAATCACAGATTTTGAACTTCATGGACTTGGTTTTAAATTAGAAGAAATTTAAAAAGAAAAAAAAACATTCTTTCTAAAATCACATAAATCATTCAAAAAATTTTTCCAAAATAGAGAAAGTAACATCGTTTTTTAAAAACCTGGAAGTGTGCCATTATTAAAAAAAATGTGCATATTGGTTTGTGGAGTAACACTGTGGAAGGTTTTAACAGGGAAATCATAGAAAATAGTAGTACATAATTTAAAAACAAATACAAAAAAATCCTGTCTTGATAATTATCTTGAGGCATACACAAAACCGGGCGGAGAAAAATTTAAACAACAGTCACACAACAACAATTACGAAACAAACACAAAACAAAAAGGGCACAACAGACAACAGATTTTTACAGACACGGGGCCAAGAGCCCCGAGAGGTTTTTAGGCCATGTGAGTAGTGTTGATTAATTTTTAACCAGTGTTGACATTGCAATAACAAGTGAAGGTTCCAGTCTAAGTTGTTATTTGCCTTCTTTAAGAGAGACTTGATAGGGTTTTAAATGTACTTTCGTTTTTCTTGTCCGGTTTAAAAAAAGTATTTTTCGTGTGAAAATAAATAAACCGGCATATAAACTTACTTTTAGCTGTAAGAAAAAGTTGTATATGATAGAAGTTTGATAATTGAATTTAATGGGGGTTTTGATTTTTTTTAACATGTGCTTTAAATGATTTAAATGGTTTTTGGGCAAATACTCACCCAGATATTTCCAACGCATTGGGGAGGGGGTTTTTAAAAGCCCTGTATTCAGTGTAACGAACTTTCCCGGGTTTATGGTGCTCTACCCTATTTATGGACGGGTTTATTTGGGGACCTCTCTTGATGTTTTATAATTTTCAGTCCGGCAAAGGCACCCCTAGCCTTCAAGCTTTTCGTGAAATGATTTTTAGGACCCAGGAACGTTTTTTTTCCCTAATCTGTGTCATCTGAGGGCTGTGTGGAGTGCTGGCATTTAAAATTCACTGTCAACTCCTCAACTGAAAGTAAAAAAAAAAAAAAAAAAATTTGGAAAACTACAACAATGACACCAGGTCGTTTTTTAAGAATGTTATTCACCTGGACTGCAGTCAGGGGGTTGTGTCTTTGATTTCCCCGTTAGCTTTTTTGTTGTTATCATATCATTTTTTTTGCCACGGCCCCAACTATATGAATAAATCTGCTTTAGCTTTACGAATTTGTTTTTTTTTTTTATTATTTTTCTAGGTCGAAATGCCTGGCGTCCGGATAAGTCCGTTTTTAGAGATTTTTTTAGGCTTATCTCTTTCTTTCATCACATAAATCTGTCACCCTAGGAAGTAGGATAAAGGCTTTTTTTTTTTTTTTCCTCCAAAACCAAACAGGAAGTGAAAAGCCTGGGAAGAAGACAGAGAAAAAGACAGGGAGGACACCACAGGTGCTCCCGATCTCCCAAACTTTCCCAAAGATACACTAGGGGTCATCACAGGCTTTTTGTCATAAAGAGGAAACCTTTAATACATCACCCCCTTTTTTCCCTTTTAAAATTTATGCTGCCTTTTAAAAGGTTTTAAAAATCATCCAAACCATCATCAAAAGTCAGTTTTTTTATTTATATCCCCTTTTTTTTTTGGCCCTTTTCACAAATAAACATATAACCCTCATTTTTTTTAACCACACCCCGACATAAGCTGCTTTTAAAAAAGATCCTTGACTTTTTTACAAACCGGACATTTTAAATAAACTAAAACAAAACAAATTTTGACAGGTGTTCAAATTTTTTGAAACTTTCATCCGAAAAAAGTGTTTTAGGTATGTGTTTTATGCAATATCTTTAGCATTTTATTAATTTTCCATGTTTAAGTTTTTTTTTTTTTTGTGATTTAAAGACAAAACAACAAAAAAAGGAAGGAACAATGACAACACAGCTGATGGGGGCGAAAAGAATCTAAAACTAAATGTGAGTGGGAAGAAAAGTAAACTGAAATGGAAAAAAAAACAAAGGTCGAGGACAGTGGGGTGACCAATAATTTTTTGCAGGTTGTTCATGGCGTTCATTTGTTCAGGTGTTATGGGGTCCTGTTGTCCATGGTGTTCCGGGGTCCATGGTGTTTATGGGGTTCAGGGTCCATGCTGTGTATGGCTGTACCCCAAGATACCCTGCAGTCAAAACTGAGGAAAAAATAACCATCACCAAGGTATTAACTTGCACATTCTTTTCCCCCAAGAAATTTTTCCCCCAAATTTTCTTTAATTTCTATCCTCTTTGCATTTTTTAAGGAAATTGTTCATTAATTAAATCGTAATTATCCTTTGTACATCGTGTGAAGGCGTTAAGCTGTAGGTTGGCGTTTTCACAAAAGTGCTCTCTCAGCAACAAACCCAAAAAAAGAAAAAAAATCAAGGTGGACTTAAACAATGAGGTAAAAGAATTGGGTTGTCAACGTAATTAAAACTTTTTTCTCGCGGATTTTCATGAAGCTCAGCTCTCAGAAAAGATCACAGGAGTGGAAACGAAAATGCAAAAAATGGCAGCCAATAAAAGGATTTTTTTAATTATTTTTTTTTAAACACAAATTACAAAATTGATTTTGTAGAATCACTTTTAATATTTTATTTTAAAGCTGAAAGAAATACAAACTATGATTTGGGGGTGGAATGGGTTTTTGAAAACTGTCGGAACCTTTGGTTCGCTGTCTCCAAGGAAGCAAGAAGTAGATAGACAGATACCAGTCAGTTTTTGTGGAGATTGGTGGGTGTGGCGATGGAAAGACCAAGTTAAAGATGGCCAGCAGCACTTTATAGGCAGCAGTGTGGGATCATTTTCATAAAAAGGACCGGATGACGGTGGTAAGAAAGTGGTTGACAAAAGGCGACGTGGCAAGCATTGTACAACAGTGTTTTTTATGCTAACGGGGAACACGACAAAGTCAATTTATCTGCAAGACATCATCCCAGTGAGACAATTCTTTATAATTAATCAGTATTTATTCCCTTTTTGTAAGCCTAAGCCTATCTCCTTTTAAAGATAAATGAAAACACATGTTTTGGAACAGCAAGTCCCCTCTCTTTCTTACAAAATCCACCCAAATTTAACCCAACGTAACAATGTGATCAGATTTTAAACAGCCCTTTTTCAGTTTTAACATGAATTTAAAAGACATGATTTATTTCACAAAAAACAACGTATAAAGAACCGACCCTGGGTTTGTGAACCGCCCACCTCTAAAAACAATTTAAATGAGGGCGTTCGGTGAATTAAAGACATGCATTTTAAAAATGTCCTCCTTTTTCTTACATCATCCGCTGTAGAAAGCTGCAGAAAAACCTGAGATCACTGAAAAGGGAAATTGTTTTTATCTTTTCATGATCATAATTACAGGAAACAACGTTCTTAAAATGTTAAAATTATTTTTTGGAGTTTTGTGACATTGTCACCTTCCACTGGAACATTTCCCTCCCGACCTAGAAAAAAAAATTTCGTGCTATTTTATACCTTATTTTAAACCGATCTTAATTTTCCCCAAATTGGGCATCACTGTGAATTTTGACCTAAGCGTTGTGTATATAAATTTTTTTTTTCTTGGCTTTTTATTCCGTCACTCTAACCATTAAAATAATGTTGAATTTTAAAAAGATTTTTTTTCTCGGCATCAAATGAAAAAAACCTGGGGGAAGCGAACACTCAGAGAAATGTGACAGCACAAAGGGAAGAATCTAAATCATCTTTATCATCTGAAACCAAAGAGAATGGTAAGTTTTATCAAAGAATTCAATTATTTAAGAAAATTCAAAATTGTATTGGGTAACATGTCAGAGATTAGATTTTTAAAAAATTTTTTTTTTTTTTTTTTTTTTTTTTCCCTTGACAAAAGGAAAAAAATAATTATGGCATGTCACATTTTTTTTTTTCCCCCGGGGCCGCACAGAAAAATGAACATTTGTTCTACTAATTTAGGACTTGAAACATGAAATCTGCAGGTATCACCCCGCAGCCTCCAATGTCTTAATCCCCTTTAGTACAAATAGTTAGTACTTTTTTCACAAAAATTGGGATTCAACCCTTTTCTAACCAAGCCATAAAACCCCTCTACCATCAGTTAACCCTCAAAATGAATATATTCAGCATAGATTTAGGTATTTTTAGTGCTTTTAGTTGTGACATTTAATTGGAGCATGATGGTGCTTCTTACCCCTAAATCTAAAAAGAATGACATGTAAAAGCAAATCTTTACATTTTATTTTGACAATTGCGCGCCTCCTGCAGTCAAATTTGAATTGATTGATGATGTGACTAATGGCGTTCATTTGTGTCCAGAGCACTCCCTGCAATGTTAAAGGGGGCAATAACTTGTAACACCGAGAACAACTAGCATTGTATACTTTAATAAGTTTGGTCCAACACTGAACACAAAAAATTTGCTGTGGACTGGAAATATGGTTTAGGAACAAAAAAAAAAAGCGTATTTGTCAAAACAGTTGGTGGGACATTTATTTTCCAGGCAAATTTTTAGTGAGAACATGAGCTGGACTTGTGCATTTAAAAATTTTAATCCATTGGATTTTTCAGCGAGGGGCGGGCCTCTCTATTTACTTAATTACACTGCCACCATTGGTAGCCGGTAGTATTCCTTCGAATTCTTGTAAAACATTCCCCGTTACTGTTCAACTTTCATGACCATTAACAAATTATCATTTAACAAAAATTTTACTTTTTTCAAAAATAAAAAATGATTGAAACAAAAAAATAGCGAACCAAAAAAAAGGGAAAATTTTACAATTGATAAAATATTTAAAAAAATATACAATCTCTAATGATATTAATAAGATGCATGTTAAATAATTTGTTTTAAAACTGGCTCGTTCAATCTCCTTTTTTTTTTTTTTTTTTACATCATCCTGCTGTAAAGAGCTGCAGAAAACACCTGAGATCACTGAAAAGGTAAGATTGTTTTTATCTTCTTCACTGATCATAATTACAGGAAACAACAGTTCTTAAAATGTTAAAATATTTATATTTGGAAGTTAGATGACATTGTCAGTCTCCCACTGGAACAGTTCCACTCCTCAGACTCCTTGATCCTAAGAGTTGTGTGTGTATCTTTCTTTTCCTTGGCTTGTTTATTCCAGTCACTCTAACCATGTAAAATAATGTTGAATTACAATGATCTTTTTCTCAGGTCAGTCAACTGAAAGAACCTGGTGAAGTTGAACACTCAGAGAAGACTGATGACAGCACAAAGGGAGAATCTGAAATCAAGTCTTTATCATCTGAAACCAAGGAGAATGGTAAGATTTTATCAAAGAATTCAATTATTAAACAGAAAATCTAAATTGCATTGGCTAACACGTCAGACATTAGATTTCGACACCGAACAGGAAATAAGCCCTTTCTCTTTTATTTTCCCATTGACAAATGTGAAACACAGCTACATGTGATGGCATGTCACATTTCTCTCCTGTCCTGCACAGAAAAATGAACATTTGTTCTATTTCATGTTAGGACTTGATGAAATCTGCAGGTATCACCCTGCAGCTCTCCAATGTCTTATAGTCCTGCCACGCCAACTTTTCTCGCAACATGGGATTCAAACTCAAGACCACTTCTTCTAACCAAGCACACTAACCTCTCCAGCATCAGTGCATTGGGCAACCACAAATACAAACTAGAAATCCACATGTGTTGCTCTTAATATATATATAAATAAATATTTATATATATTGCTTCAGTTGCTGAGCATTGAATTGGAGCATGAGGGTGACTTTCTTACCAATAAAAATCTCAACAAAGAGCATGAAAATGCAAAGTCAGTGCCCCTTGCAGGTCAACTTGAATTAAATGTCCTGTCTATATTTCTACTGAATATGTGGACATGTCGGCCAGATTGAATGATGATGTGACTAATGGCTGTTCATTTATGTCAAGAGTCAAGTCCCTGCAAATGTTAATGGGTCAATAACTTGTAAACTATACACAACAACTAGCATTGTACTACTTTAGATAAGCTTGGTCCAACACAGACACACAGTAGATTTGGTGTGGACTGGAACTATGGTTTAGGAACATAAAGACACCAGCGTTTGTCAAAACAATTTGTGGACATTTATTCTCCAGGTAGTTTTGATGTAGAGAACACTGAGTTGTGGTCGCATTCTTCTGCACTGAATGAGAACGAGTCACTTAACTGTTCATTGCTACTTTCCATGAATTTGTGTATTCCTGTGATGATCCAGAATATCATTTTCGTTCTACAGGAGAGAGTAACAGCAAGAAACACAGACAAACAGAAACCGAAACACTGCTCAGAAGACTTAACCTTCGAGTTCAACATAAGTTGTCACCAGCAGACTTTCTCCAAATTCGTCCACCTGTTCAAATGAGCCAAGATATACTAGAAACAGATGTAGCTCGTAGTTTTCTTCAGAGGTTAATGATGTTAGACTACAGAGCCAGATATATTCTTGTAAGACAAGAGAGTCCTGGTGCAAGATATTCACAGGCTCTTCCAATATCTGAATCAGATGACAATGACTTAGATGCTCTCTTTAGCACCACTGTAGACGTGGACCAATCGAAAGGAACCAACATGCATCCAATGGATGTTCAAATGGCAGTATTTCACTGCTCAGACAGCTTCCTTAAGCAGAACATGATTACAAAGTTATCACAGTGTCAGTACGCCTTGCCTTTCCTTGTTCCTAACCCAGAGACCGCAACAATCGAATGTCCTCTGTGGACTTTTAGACAAATAATAAAGACATGGAAGACAACTCAAGTCAAAGACGATTCAATACTTGTCACCATGAAGAGTATGCCCATCTGCAACGCTCAGACACACATGGTGTCATTTTTCCGCCTGGGTTCAGTATCTGAGTCGAAATCACAGCTCATGAACTCTTTGATCAACGACCGTCACAACACCTTCTTCCACAGAAACTGTCCAGGCAGCACCAAGTCGTGTCATCTGATGGATGGTGTGGCAGAGATTGTCTGGTACTGCCCTGCTGGAAAAACCAACGATTCCTTCACTGATTGCATTGCCTTCTGTAATCTTCATGGTGATGCTCTGATGATTGAAGAGCAAACAAAAATACTGACTGAAACTTCTTCAGTCAATGTAGTTCTTGTACCAACTCTGGAAAAGAGCCACAGAAGTGCAACGGTCATCTCAGATCTTTATAAGTCTCAGAAGCCTCTCATTATTCTCATTGCTGATAATGATTGTGATGCAGTTCTGATGAGACCAGGAAAGTACAAAATGGGTCTGAAAGACAGAAGCCAGTCAGATGTTTCTGAAAGCCTGAAAGGAATTATTAGAAACATGTTGTCTGGACTACAAACCTCCTTCCAGCTCAAATCTATGGCCAATGTCTCTGGAATCACAGTGGATGAAGACGACCCAGTGTGTCGAAAAGGAGAAAAGGCAGCAATGGAAATATTAGATTTGATTCAGGGGATGGATATTTCAAAGATTAAAGATAAATTTCTCCCCTGCCAAGGCCAACTGTGGCACCAGTGGTCAAGAATAAAAAAAGAACTGTATCATTTGAAAGGAAACGTGGAGAAGGAAAAAAGTCAGAAAAATCAGCAGCTGATGAAAATCAGAGAAGATCAATGCTCTGTTTCCTCTAGTGAACTGATGAAGTCATTCACTGAAAGCCTCATTTCTTTGTCATCCCAGGAGAAAGAGTACTTCCTGAAATGGACTCAGATCTTAATAGATGCCCTCTGCACAGACGACCTGTCTTCAATTCTCCAAAGCTATGATGAAAAATGGTCTGAGGTCTTGGATCTGAAAAAGAAACACCCCAAATCTCCACTGTTAGCAGTTAAACAAGATGAGCTTGAAAAATATCAAAAAAACTGCAGTCAGCAACTTTTGGTTTGGAGCATATCTTTAGAGAAATGGGACAGATCTATGAAGCTCATCAAGCTCTGAAGAAACAACCAAACAGTGGGCAGACCAACTGGTCCAAATACCCTAAACTGGCCGCGGATCTGATGATATCAGGACGCCCTATGGAGCTGATGGATGGAGATGCAGGTCATGTGCCTTTGATGTGGATCTCTAGTGTTTTAGAAGAAGTCATCAAGAAACTGGGCGACCAGAGAGTTTTTGTGTTGTCGGTTCTGGGCGTACAAAGCAGTGGAAAATCAACAATGCTGAATGCCATGTTTGGGTTGCAGTTTGCAGTTAGTGCTGGTAGATGCACCAAGGGAGCTTTCATGCAGCTGGTCAAAGTGTCAGAGGAAATACAGAAAGATTTCAGGTTTGACTATGTTCTCGTAGTGGACACTGAAGGACTACGTGCTCTTGAATTGGCAGGCGACGCCACTCTTCACCACGACAACGCACTGGCCACATTTGTTGTTGGCCTGGGAAACATGACACTGATCAACATCTTTGGTGAGAATCCAGCTGAAATGCAAGATGTCCTGCAGATTGTTGTCCAGGCTTTCATGAGGATGAAGAAAGTTAAGCTTTCTCCGAGTTGTGTGTTTGTTCACCAGAATGTTACAGACATTGGAGCTGCAGAGAAAAACATGGATGGAAAGAGACGCCTGCAAGAAAAACTGGACCAGATGGCTGAGCTAGCTGCCAAAGAGGAGGTGTGTGATGTTGAGTGCTTCAGTGACATCATTGCATTTGATGTGCAACAAGATGTGAAATACTTTGCCCAGCTATGGGAAGGAAGTCCACCAATGGCTCCCCCAAATCCTGGTTACAGTGAGAGTGTCCAAGAACTGAAGAGGATGATCCTCACTAAGGCTTCACAGTCTGCTGGAATCCCTCTCTCACATTTTAAAAGCAAAATTCAAGACCTGTGGAATGCCCTGATGAACGAACAGTTTGTTTTCAGCTTCAAAAACACGCTTGAAATTGCAGCATACAGAAAGCTTGAGGTCCAATATGGGAACTGGACCTGGGACCTTAGGAGCAACATGCTGACCATTGAAAACCAACTTTACACCAGGATTGAAAATGGAAAACTTGACAAGGTTGACCGTACTTACCTTCTGAAAGAAATGAGCAAAACATATGAAAAAATCAAGACAGACATAACGTTGTACTTTGAGGACAACAGAGACAAAGACATGTTGGTTCAGTGGCGAGGCCGATTTGAAATCAAAATCAAGGAGTTTCATGAGGATCAGGTGAAAGAAGTGAAAAGGAAACTGGATGAAGTTATCCAGCAAAAGAAAGCTTGTAAAAAGCTTGATGATAAGAAGCCAGAGTTTGAGAACAAACTGCTACAAAAGAGCAAAGAGCTCGCTCATCAGTTAAAAGACAAGGCAAAAGATGAAGAGGAGCTTCAAAAGCAGTTCAACTCTGTTTGGACTGGCTGGGTCAGTGAATTAACTGAAGATATAAAACCCATTAAGGACATAAACTTGGAAGAAGATAAAATGTTCATCATTCAGGAGCTGGGGATTGAACATCCTCTCATAGAGGAATCAAACAACAGTGGAAGATACAAAAATGTATCAAAAGTTGGGAATTACTGTTCTTATGTAACTCATAAAATCA
Source organism: Mugil cephalus (assembly GCF_022458985.1). Classification (NCBI taxonomy): domain Eukaryota; kingdom Metazoa; phylum Chordata; class Actinopteri; order Mugiliformes; family Mugilidae; genus Mugil; species Mugil cephalus. The sequence continues at coordinate 3,770,124 of NC_061789.1, read as the reverse complement.
AACAAGGGTTCAAAGCTGTAGTGGACTACGCTCGACAAAAAGTTATAGGAACACAACAAAATATTCTTCCTCATGAAGAACAGGAAATGATTAGAACCTTCATTAACAACATTTGCCAACAGTCCCTTGATGCCATTAAGACCAAGCCTGTAGCAACAAGAGGCTACAGCCCAATTTACCTACAAGAAGTGGCCAAAAATGTTCAAGAAAAAGTGACACAATTTGAATCAGAGAGGAACTATTCATTCAAAAAGGAGTTTACAGTTGATGTCTTGTTGTATGTTGTTGAAGTGTTGGGGAGTTGGCTTTCAGTTTCTCACAAAACATTTAAAAAGAACAATGATGCCCTCACTTACCTGAACAACAATAAACCACAATATTACAATGTTTTCAGAAGCTTCTGCAAAGGAAACTCATCTGCTGCCGTGTTTGGAGAAATGATCTGTGACAAATTGAAGGTTTCCACTGTTGAGACTGTCTGTAACAAGACCGCCATTGATCTCGCTGGAGAGATGAGGTGCAGTTTCCCAGCATTCAGTGGGAACAGGTTGGACTTGGAGAAACATCTGCTGAAATCACTTGCAGAGAAAGAAGATTTTGATGATTTCATCAACTACATCCGACATCCAAGGAAGCAATTAGAGGCTTTTATAAAAGCAGAAGTAGAGAAAAATACATCTTCAGAGAACACAGTGGTAAAGCACAGAATATACTGGAGAAAAATGTTGATGACATCAGTCACCGTGTGAGACAAGCTTTATTTGAAGCAACAAAAAAAGTCAAAACCCAGGGAGGAGGCACAGAGATGTGGGTGAAGGAATTTTCCTCTTTCCTCAAGGATGAGCTGCCACTTGTTACCATTTGTTGTGAAAACTTCAGTGATATAAACAACTTTGACTTTCTTAAAGAAGAGATAGAGAAAGGTCTGGTTAACATCATTGAGGAGATGAAGCACCTCTCCCTGGAAAAGATGAAGGAATTCAGACTGAGACCTGATGAAATCCTCATTGATCAGCTGTGTAAGTGCTGCTGGGAAACGTGTCCATTCTGTGGAGCAGTTTGCACCAACACCCTGGAAGACCACAGTCCTGAGGACCACAGTGTCCCTTTTCACCGGTCTGATGCAGTCAAAGGATGGCACTACCTGTTTGCAGGCGTGATGAGTGTTGATTTCTGCACAACAAATGTTGCAAGTGATATGAGATTTTACTCCAGTGAAATTGGAAACTTCATTCCTTACAAAGAGTACAGAAAAGCTGGACCAAGGTTTGCTAACTGGAGAATCACCCCTGATGAGTCAAAGCTGAAATACTGGACATGGTTTGTGTGTCGATTTCAAAAAGACCTGGAAGACTACTATGGTTATAAATTTGAGGGCAAAGGGGAAATTCCCAGCGAGTGGAGAACACACACAAAAGAAGAAGCAATTAAAAGTCTGGATGAAATGTGAGTGAGTGGAAACAATTGTTTTCTGTGATTTTTCACAAAGTAAAATCTTCTAAAATGATGCCTCAGTGAAAAGAAAACTTATCAGGGGAGTACCCACAAATATGCGACGTCAACATCAAACCACTATGTCAAAGTTGTTCAGCTAGAATTTACAGAAATAAAACAATATATTTTTGTTAAGTTCAGTAAAGTGGTTAAATGTCAGGGTATTATATTTGATTAAATCTTAATATTTGGATTTAGTTGTTTTTTGTCTAGACATCATTGCCAAAATTAAAATTTGATTGAAGGAAAATTATATTTTTAATCTGTTTGGTTAAGTAGTTAAAATCAAATCAACCTAAAAAAAAAATTATTTTATTTTTTTTGTTTGTTTTTAATGTTGTTAACTGTTTTATTAGCCTCGTTTAACACATTTTGGTTTTTATATGTAATAATCTTGCAAACAATCTATAATCTAAATGCAAACAATGAAAGTTACACAATATTTGTAGAAAACATAATCCAACACAAATTATCTTGTAATTTTGACCTGTCATGCTACAATAATAAAACAATATAACTAGTTCATATCTTCTAAAACACCAGGTTTGTTTGTGTTCCTGACAAAGTCTCAGGGTTAAAGACGATTCAGCAACTTTAAACATTTGACTTCTTTTTTTCTGAGTATTCTATTATACACCACAGTGTCTTTATGCCATTTACAGCTTTAAACGTTCAGGAGATGTTTAATAGTATCAGTAATATTTTAACTGTGTTCTATTAATGTTTTAGTTTTTCTTGTTCTTTATTATAATCTTGCTTAGTTTGGAATGAATTTAAATGTATAAAAACGTTAATAATATAGTGAATCATTCATTAAGGCCATTAACACAAATAATGTCATGAGTGAAAAAAAAGATCCTTTGGATTTATTTCATTTTAATGTGTACATTAATCGTATTGTGTTCAACTGACATAAGTTTCTCTTTCCCCCCTCACTCAATTATTGCTTGTCCAACCAAAGTATTTCAATTTCATTAAAATTGTTTGAAAGAATCATGTTGATTCAACACATTTTTAAGTTACTGTTAACACCAATTTATTGTGAGAGGTTAAAGTGCTTTCATCACCTCCAGGGTACCTGATCTTCAACCATTACTCCAAATTGATTTGTTAATGGCAGTTGTTGGAGCCAATTTTTTGTGTTTAATCATTTTATAGTTTAGATGATTTGCTGTATTTGATATGGGACGTCTAAGTTATGGTTTGGGGTATGAGAGTGATCATTTGATTTATCTATGTTTATGTGTTTAGCTGTTCTGATTTAATTCAGATTTGTAGCAGCTGTGGAAGGAGGAAGAGGCGTGTTCAGTGTTTTGTTTATGTTTAGTTTAAAAGCATTTTTGTTGTTCGTTTTGATTTTAAATAAACAGAAAAAGAGAAAACGAGTGACTCAAGCTTTATTTTTGGATAATTCAAACGTGTGAGTCATACAACCCTGTAACCTGGCACAATGGTTTATTGATAGAAAAAATGAAAAGACAGTTACTTCATTTTAATGTGTTCATCCGTCTCACACGATCATATTGTTCAACTAACATCATTTTCTCTTTTCCTCCTCAATTATTATTTATCAAACCAAAATATTTCAGTTACATTAAGACTGTTTAAAAGAATCCTGTTGATTCAACATGATTCTTATGTTACTGTAACACCAATTTATTGTGTGAGGTTAAAGTGGTTTCATCACTTCCAGGGTACCTGATTTTCAACTGTTACTCCAAAATGATTTATTAATATTATTCAGTGGTATCATGTTACTTGAACAAAAAAGGCAAAGAGTCAGAGTTCAGTACCAACTTGTTCTTAGTAAACTTAATAAAACACACATTTGACAAAACGGACTTAGTGTATTTTGGTTTAGTATGAAAATTGTATTGACTGGACATCACAAACCACAGGATTCAAACACAAATGTGCAACTATACAAAAAACTGTTTCACAATGGGATTTAAAATAAAATCATTTTTGTCTACATTCTGAATGAAGTGCAATAGATTCACAAAACATAATGACGATGTGTCGTCCGAACATTGGCATATCAGCTTTCACCGCTGGCAGCGGACAATGTTAATCTGTTGTCACAATTTTATGCTGGCTGAATGCTGTGCCGAGTCAGAAGAAAAACTGGTTCATCACTTGAAGCACGTTCTTTAAGAACATCAACAGTGGCTTCATCCATGCCCTATGGGAAACAGATAAATGAAGGAAGATAACGACTTATTAACCAGGCCATATCGAGAAAAGTGTAAATCAATATCAAATTATATTGTGCTATTTGTAGATGATACTGAGAGAGAATACTGACATCATGATTCTTTAAACACTATTATTTATTGACTAAGTAAACTTGAACCATGAAGACTGGGCAGGTTGATGAGACGAGCAGGTGTAATTTATGGGGCTCCACAGGTGAGAAACACACAGGGAAGGGGGAGACACACAGCAGCTAACATGCTGTAGTAGGACAGAATTATGACGAGTAATAGATAAGAAATTGGAATTAACAGGAAACTGGAAAACAATAGCTCAGTGCCAGAGAAAAGAATGTAGTGAGTAGGAGCATATATATATATTTATATATGTACATGCACATTGAATTCAGACATGAAACAATCATTTGCATTTTATGCATTTATGAGGACAACAGAGACAAAGACATGGTTCTGTGGCGAAGTCGATTTGAAAACAAAATTAAGGAGTTTCATGGGGATCAGGTGAAAGAAGTGATAAAGGGAAACTGGATGAAGTTATCCAGCAAAGGAAAACTTTTAAAAAGCTCAATTGCTGAATTATTGTTTGTGTGTCGATTTTAAAGAGACCTGGATGACTGCTGTGAGTTCTTAAAGTGACAATACAATTAATGTTGACTTTGACCTTGCATGCTATAGTGATAATAAGGTGTAATAAAATAAGGACTTTTAGACCAGGTTTGTTTGCTTTTCTTTTTGTGAGTTTTACATAAAGGGACTTCAGAGAAATGAAAATACAGGATAAAATTCAATATTTTTAAGAAAAACTTGTGTAGTTGTAGTCGACAGTACCTTTGTTTGTATGTAGTGTTATTTGTTGTGTAAAATAATTATTTTGTATTGAGTTGTTCATTCATTGACAGTACATTGTCGACTTTGACCTAGCCATAATAAAGTTGTAAAACGTCTTTTTTTTAACTACAATCAAATTCTTTACTCTACAATAAAACAGATCTAAACTGTGTTTTATTAACCTCATTTTACAAGAGTTTTTGTTTTTTTTATTTTCATTTATTTTTTAATTATGTTTAGTTATAATGTTGCTTAGTTTGAGCTCTTAACTTTAATGTAAATAACAACAGTTACACGGAGACAACATGTCAAAAAATAATTATCTTATACTGTGTTGTTCATTCATTAACTAAACATTGTTGACTTGTGAAATTGAGTTGCAATTAAAAATAAAACATCTTTTTATCTACTGAAAGTTTCTTTATGTTCCTGACAAAGTCCCAGTTTCTGCACTAGAGGACACATTCAAAGTTCTAGGAATTTTCTGGGTTGACTGACCTTCACATCTTAAAGTAATGGACTGTCCTGGTCCTGTCTCTTAGTTGAATGATTCTTGTCATAATATGGATTAAAACAGCAGTTGAATGGAGCTGTTTACTATAGCAAACTGTGCACCAACGCTACCTATGTACAATACAATGTAGGGTGTCAAACACATTAAGATAAGAAGTTCTCCACATTCACTCTCAGAACCTCTTCAGTTCTGAGATGTTGGTGGTTTCCTCTCATGAACTGATGCTTCAGGCCCTTCCATCACATTGCTATTGGATTAAGGTCAGGACTTTGACTTGCCCGTTCCTAAACATTCATCTTGTTCTTATTTAGTTCTTGGGCTCATTGTCTTCCTCCATGACCCAGTTTCTCTTCACATTCAGCTCATGGACACATGTCCTGACATTTTATTTTAGCGATCACCAGTAAGATCAGAGTTCATTGGTCCATCAATGATGAGCAGATGCAGCAGAACAGGAACAAACCAGGACATTTGCGCCCCCATGTTTCATGAAGTTTGAGGTTCTGATGCTGGAATGCAGTGTTGGTTCATCTCCAAACTTGACGTCTCTGTTTTTAAACTATTTGCAAAAACAAAGTTATGGATGGAATGGATAGATGCTTTATTCAGCCCAAACTAGGACATTTTATAGTTACAGCAGCAATATACAAGCACTCAACACCATACATACTATATAACAGGAAAAACACAATCTACATGTTATCTGTCACATACTGATGAAGAGTTAAACAGGTGTATGGATTGAGGCAGGAAAGATTTCTAGTACTGTTCTTTGAGGCAACGGAGTTGTCTGAGTCTCTTGGAGAAGGAGCTTCATTGTCTATCATCTGGTGGAGGGAGTGGTCAGGATTATCCATGAATGATAACAGTTTGTTAAGTGTCCTCCTCTCTGCTACCACCTCAAAGTTTTCCTGTGCAGCCAATGACAGAGCCAGCCTTCAGTTTATTCAGTCTATTGGCGTCACTGGCTGCAATGCTGTTCCCCCACCAGACCACAGCAGAGAAAAGGGTGTTGGCCACAACAGACTGGTAGAAGATCTCCAGCATCTTACTGCACACGTTGAAAGATCTCAGCTTCCTCAGGAAGTACGGTCTGCTGTAGGCCTTCTTGTACACAGCTGTACCGTTGGTCCTCCAGTTCAGTCTGTTGTCAATGGTCAGTCCCAGGTATCTGTTCTCCTCCACCATCTCCACATCCCTACCAAGGATGCTGAGGGGTGAGGATCTGTTCCCTTCCTCCTGAAGTCAGTCACCATATCTTTGGTCTTGCCCACATTAAGCAGCAGGTGATTCTCTCCAGCTCACAACACAAATCTGTCCACCAGTCCTTTATACTACTCCTTGCCCTGTCCACTGCTTATACACCCCACAACTGCAGAGTCATCAGAAAATGTCTGAATGTGACATGACTCTGTAAGTTGTGCTGAAAGTCAGTGGTGTACAAGCTGAACAGGAGCTACACATCGTGTAGCATTGTTCTGAAGCACACATATGCAAACAACACTCCATGTTATATAACAAATAAAAACGATATTAAAACAGGTGGCACAATTCAATCCAACTTTATTTTATTTCATACTTAGATATAAAACAATAAACAATATAACAACAATAAATACTATAAAATACAACATTAAAACACATGCAAAACTGACACAAAATGAATCATGATATAAATAAGATACTTATTGCACAAAATAAAATATAACAGAACTCAGTGCAGACATAACAAAATATGAATATAAAGAAAAATAAGCGTATTGCTCGTGCATCATGTAGCAATGTCCTACAATGAACATTGGGCCCTATACACAAAAAAAATGTAGGCAGCATGTTAATGAATTTCAACTGAGGCGAATAAGTGATTCTGGACATTGGAGACGTCTTAAGGGCTCAAGTTGACTTGTTACCTGAAGTCTGCAGTCTCACTCGTCTTGCCTTATTTGCAGCAAAGTCATCTATAACATCATAAGACAGCTGCTGTGAGAATACATGATTATAGTTATGATAGAGACAGGACTGGTTGTTACATCACTGAAGTCTGAGGTGGAGGTGTCTGAAGGTGGCCCGGGTTTCACAGATGCAGGACATTCAGAAGTGCATCTGAAAAGAGACAATAGACAATACTTTTTAATGAGTCTAGGTTTTCCTTGTTTAGTTTTAACATGCTACAGCTGTACTTTCTGCCACACTGCTGCTGCAGTCCCTGCTCAGGCATCCGGCTGGTTTGGTTATGTTAGTACATATTTAACTTGGTTAATGAATAAACTCGTTTGTTAACAGCTCATTGATGTGTTTCTTTTATTTGTTTTTTTTTTTGTCTGCATTTGTCTACATAGTTAAACACCACAGGGTGTCAACATTATATGAGGTTGATGCAATTATATTCTTGCAGCTGAATATTTTATAACTTCTGTTCTGTGCTTCCCAAGTCACTTCACTCAGGTTTGACTGGGTACAGGGAGGTGCTGTGTAGATCTCTGGAGAGATGAGAGAGTCCAGGGGGGTAAGGGTGTCCCAATATAGGAGAGAAGTCTGCCATAGGGCACATAGTGATAGAGTGAAAGAATCATCCAGCCCTTAATAGTCGGGACTCATCAATTCTTATTGATGTGATCCAGCATAGGCTGGCAGGTGACAACACACATGCATGTGGGCATTCCCTAAATATGAGTAAGACCATCACCAGGACCCAGAGTCAGGTCAGAAGTCCACCCACCGCCACCAAACAGGAGGGTCAGGTGGGTCGGAGGCCTGCAGCACACTACTGTCCTGCAGCCTACCCTGACCCTGACCGATCCTGGGTGGACCCCCAAGGTGAAGTGCATTAAAAACTTGGGTTGGGTTATCTGTTATTTGTTTAACAAATTACAAAATGTGTCTGTGTGTGTGTGTGTGTGTGACTTATTGAGCCCAATCTGGCACACCCTTTGATTTGTAGGAAAAATTCTACTAAAAATATAATTAAAAAAAGAAATCAGCTGATTAGCTGATGGATAATTTATTTGGAAAGAAAAAGCTGGGTCAGTGGTGACTGTTGACCAAGACCTGGTCATTTGTTATTGCTGAATGTCCCTGCTGTCGTTAACAGTTACAATAAAGACATGTCTTGTCCTGTCTTATCTTATCTTATCTTATCTTATCTTATCTTATCTTTCAGCCAGCAGATCATCTCACCCCGGTGCCAAACTGAACGCTTCAGATGCTCCTTTGTGCCCACTGCCATCAGACTGTACAACAGCATAAGCTCTGACCTCACTGAGCCCATATGTAGCATACTTACACTGTCACTATATCCACAACTGTTGTCACTTTGTGTACTGTACTTTTTGTTGCCTGTGGTGTTTGTCCTATTTAATGTTGTTTGCTGCCTGCTCTCTGTGTCCTATTTAATTTCTTTCTGGTCACTGTTTTTTTCTGACTTGTGCTGCTGCATTTGAATTTCCCCAATGGGGATCAATAAAGTATTATCTTATTTTATCTGTGTTTTCAGCAAAGTCACAAGGTCTCACAAGGAAACAGAACAATTACTTTCACTTTCACTTTTTCACCTCTAATTTACAACAGCTCTTCGGAGTGGTGTGATAGGCCTAAGATAAATGGGAGGTGTTTGTTCATGCTAACGTGATAAGATATTGAAATCTCTATATATTTGAGGGTAGGCAGTTTCAACACAGAACAGCCAAAGTGCAAGAAACGCAACAAAAGGTGAGTTTTTCCAACAATATTAGTGTTTTTATTAGTGTGTTTAATGACCTCTTGTCATTTTGTTAGATTCTGTTACAGTTCCGTCTGTTTTTATTTTGGTATTTACTTCCTTAAAACCTATTCATGGCTTCCATGACCTGGTCGAGTGGCCACAACAACAGGAAGACACAGCAGTTTATGGATTAAACTATGCTAATCACATTAACACTCTTTTTGTTAAATCACAGATTTTGAACTTCATGGACTTGGTTAAAGTTAGAAGATAATTTAAAATGGAAAATAACATTCTTTCTGAAATCATTCAAAACTTGTTACAAAATAGAGAAAGTAATCATCAGTTTTTTAAAGGAGTGTGCACATTTATTAAAATCATGTGCATATTGGTTTGTGGAGTAACACTGTGGAATGGTTTGAACAGGGAAATCAAAGAAAGTAGTAGTACTATGGAATTTAAAAACAAATACAGAAAAATCCTGTCTTGATAATTAGTCTTGAGGCAGCTACACAACACAGACGAAGAAAACTTTAAAACAACAGTCACACAACAGACAATTACAGAAACAGACACAAATTAAAAAGGACACAGACAGACAGACAGTATTTATACAGACATGGTCCAAGAGCCCAGAGAGGTTTTTAGGCCATGTGAGTACGTGTCTGATTAATTTTTAACCAGTGTTGACATTGCAATAACGAAAGTGAAGGCTTCCAGTCTAAGTTGTTATTTGCCTTCTTGAAGAGAGACTTGATAGGTTTAACTGTACTTTCGTTTGTCCAGGTTGTAAAACAGTATTTTATGTGCGAACACATCACGGCATATAAACTTCAGCTGTTTAGCTGTAAGAAAATGTCGTATATGATAGAAGTTTGATAGATTGAATTTAATGGTGTTCGTGATTTTTTTTAACATGTGCTTTAAATGATTTAAATGGTTTGTGTCAAAGACTCCACTCCAAGATATTATCCGAAATGCATTGGATGGAGTGGTTTATGCCCTGTATTGCAGTGTAACTGCAGTGTAATATCTGCCATTTTTGAAATGACGTGTAAAATACTTATCAGTTGATAATTCTTTAGTTGGGTTTTGTCACCAGTTTTGTCATCAGTCTTTTCATCACAGGCGTCATTTGTCATGGAATGAGGAAACCTTTAATACATCAGCCCCTTTCTTTCCTTCTAAAATCTAATGCTGCCTTGTATTTGGTTAACAAATCATCCATCTCATCATCAAATGTCAGTTTTGTATTTATATTCCTTTCCTCTGTGCCATGTTCATTAACCTCTGTGCCTTTGCACAAATAAACATATAACCCTCATTGTTTTATACCACACCCTCTGACATAAGCATGCTTTAAATTGCATCCTTGACTTTTGACACCGGCACATTGTGAAATAAACTAAAACAAAAACAATTTTGGCAGGTGTTCAAATTATTTGAAACTTTTCATCCTGAATAAAGTGTTTTACAGTATGTGTTATATGCAATACCTTTAGTCATTTCATTATTGAATTTCCATGATTGAAGTTTTGTTGCATTTTTGTGATTTAAAGACGAAGAACAACTAAGATGGAAGAGAACAATGACAACACAGCTGATGGAGACGAAGGAGAATCTAAAACTAAATGTGAGTGTGGTAAGAAAAGTAAACTGAAATGGAAAAAACACAAAGGTCAAGGACAGTGGGCTGACCAATAATTATTTGCAGGTTGTTCATGGTGTTCATGGTGTTCACGGTGTCCATGGTGTTCATGGTGTTCATGGTGTCCATGCTGTGTATGCTGCTGTACCCCAAGATACTCTGCAGTCAAAACTGAGGAAAGAATAATCATCACCAAGGTATTAACTTTGTCACATTACTTCTCCTCAAGAATTTTACCCAAGTCTTTCTGTTAAGTACAGTCCTCTTTGCATTTCTTAAGGGAAACTGTTTATAAATTAAATCGTATTTATCCTTTGTGACATCGTGTGAAGGCGTTATGCATGTAGGTTGCTGTCTGTTCACAAATGTGCTCTCTCAGCAACACCATGAGCAAAAGAGAAAAAAATCAAGGTGGACTTAAACAATGAGGTGAACAGAATTGGATTGTCAACAGTAATTAAAACTTCTTTTCTCAGTCGGATTTTCATGAAGCTCAGCTCTCAGAAAAGACCACAGGAGTGGAAACTGAAACTGCAACAAATGGCAGCCAAGTAAAAGGTAATTTTTTAATTATTTTTTTAATCACAAATTACAACATTGATTTTGTAGATTCACTTTTAATATTCCATTTTAAAGCTGATAAGAAATACAAACTATGATAATTGGGGATGGAATGGTTTATGAAAACTGTCGGAACCGTTCGGTTCGTCTGTCTCCGAAGGGAAGCAGCAGATAGTAGATAGACAGATACCAGTCAGTTGTTGTGGAGACTTGTGTGGGTGTGGCGAGTGGGAAAGAGCCAGAGTTAGAAGATGCGCCAGCAGCACTTTATAGGTCTGCAGTGTGGGATCACTTTGCATATAAAGTGACCTGCGATGACGGGGGTAAGAAAGTGGTTGACAAAAGTGCGACAGTGTGCAAGCATTGTACAACACGTGTTGTTTATGCTAACGGCAACACGACCAACATGTCAGATCATCTGCGAAGACATCATCCCAGTGAGACAATTGCTTGATAATTAATCAGTACTTGATTCCATTATGTAAGCCTAAGCCTATGCTTCCTTGTTAAAGATAAATGAAACACATGTTGGAACGAGCAATGTCTCCTCTCTTGCAGTAACAGAATCTCACCTACATTTAACCTCAGACTGTAACAATGATGTATCAGATGTCAAACAGCCTCATTATTTCAGTTTTAACATGAATTTACAAGACATGATTGATTTTCACAACAATCAACGTATAAAGAACCGAACCGTGGATTTTGTGAACCGTCCCACCCCTAAAGATAATGTTGAATGAGACATTCGGTGAATTACGACATGACATTTTCAAAAACATGGCTCTGTTCAATCTCCTTTTTTTTTTTTTTTATACATCATCCTGCTGTAGAAGAGCTGCAGAAAACACCTGAGATCACTGAAAAGGTAAGATCGTTTTTATCTTCTTCACTGATCATAATTACAGGAAACAACAGTTCTTAAAATGTTAAAATATTTATATTTGGAGGTTAGATGAGATTGTCAGCCTCCCACTGGAACAGTTCCAGTCCTCAGACCTAGAAATTATTACTGTGCATATTTATACCTTGATTTTATACCAGAAATGATTTTCCTGAATTGGTTCATCACTGTGAACTAAGAAAAAGGATTGTGTCATCACTTATTGATCCTGAGTGTTGTGTGTGTATCTTTCTTTTCCTTGGCTTGTTTATTCCAGTCACTCTAACCATGTAAAATAATGTTGAATTACAATGATCTTTTTCTCAGGTCAGTGAACTGAAAGAACCTGGTGAAGCTGAACACTCAGAGAAGACTGATGACAGCACAAAGGGAGAATCTGAAATCAAGTCTTTATCATCTGAAACCAAAGAGAATGGTAAGATTTTATCAAAGAATTCAATTATTAAACAGAAAATTCTAAATTGTATTGGCTAACACGTCAGAGACTAGATTTTGACACTGAACAGGAAATAAGTCCTTTCTTTCTTATTTTCCCATTGACAAATGTGAAACACAGCCACATGTGATGCCATGTCACATTTCTCTTCTGTCCTGCACAGAAAAATGAACATTTGTTCTATCTCATGTTAGGACTTGATGAAATCTGCAGGTATCACCCTGCAGCTCTCCAATGTCTTATAGTCCTACCAAGCCAACTCTTCTCACAAAGATTGGGATTCAGACCTCTTCTTCTAACCAAGCACACTAACCTCTCCACCATCAGTATACCATCAATATAGATATATATTCAGCATAGATTTAGGTATTTTTAGTGCTTCAGTTGCTGAGCATTGAATTGGAGCATGACGGTGACTTTCTCACCACTTAAGGTCTAAACGAATGACATGTAAATGCAAAGTCTTTACATTTTATTTTGACAATTGCAGCGCCTCCTGCAGGTCAATTCGATTTGATTGATGATGTGACTAATGGCTGTTCATTTGTGTCCAGAGCCACGTCCCTGCCAATGTTAATGGGTCAATAACTTGTAAACTACCGGAGAACAACTAGCATTGTACTACTTTAGATAAGTTTGGTCCAACACTGACACACAATATATTTGCTGTGGACTGGAACTATGGTTTAGGAACAAAAAGAAAAGCGTATTTGTCAAAACAGTTGGTGGACATTTATTCTCCAGGCAATTTTGATGTAGAGAACACTGAGCTGGACTTGTGCATTAAATTTCAAGTCCATTGGATTTACAGCGTGAGGGGCGTGGCCTCTTCTATGTTACCTTAATTACACTGCCACCATCTGGTAGATTCGGGTAGTATTCCTTCTGAATGTCTTGTAAATCATTTCCAGTTACTGTGTCAACTTTCATGACCATTAACTAAATTTATCACTTAAACATTTGACTTTTTTCAACAATAAAAACTTAATTGAAACAAGCAAATAGATGAACCAAAAAAGGAAATCTGTACATCTTGATAAAACATTAAAGAAATATACAAGTCTCTAATGATATTGAATAGGATGCATGTTAAATATATTTAGTTTGAAAAACATGACTCTGTTCAATCTCCTATTTTTTACATCATCCTGCTGTAGAAGAGCTGCAGAAAGCACCCGAGATCACTGAAAAGGTAAGATTGTTTTTATCTTCTTCACTCATCATAATTACAGGAAACAACAGTTCTTAAAATGTTAAAATATTTATATTTGGAAGTTAGATGACATTGTCAGTCTCTCACTGGAACAGTTCCACTCCTCAGACTCCTTGATCCTGAGTGTTGTGTGTGTATCTTTCTTTTCCTTGGCCTGTTTATTCCAGTCACTCTAACCATGTAAAATAATGTTGAATTACAATGATCTTTTTCTCAGGTCAGTGAACTGAAAGAACCTGGTGAAGCTGAACACTCAGAGAAGACTGATGACAGCACAAAGGGAGAATCTGAAATCAAGTCTTTATCATCTGAAACCAATGAGAATGGTAAGATTTTATCAAAGAATTCAATTATTAAACAGAAAATTATAAATTGTATTGGCTAAAACATCAGAGATTCGATTTTGACACTGAACAGGAAATAAGTCCTTTCTTTCTTATTTTCCCATTGACAAATGTGAAACACAGCTACATGTGATGCTATGTCACATTTCTCTTCTGTCCTGCACAGAAAAATGAACATTTGTTCTATCTCATGTTAGGACTTGATGAAATCTACAGGTATCACCCTGCAGCTCTCCAATGTCTTATAGTCCTGCCAAGCTGACTTTTCTCACAAATATTGGGATTCAGACCTCTTCTTCTAACCAAGCACACTAATCTCTCCACCATCAGTATACCATCAATATAGATATATATTCAGCATAGATTTAGGTATTTTTAGTGCTTCAGTTGCTGAGCATTGAATTGGAGCATGACGGTGACTTTCTCACCACTTAAGGTCTAAACGAATGACATGTAAATGCAAAGTCTTTACATTTTATTTTGACAATTGCAGCGCCTCCTGCAGGTCAATTCGAATTGATTGATGATGTGACTAATGGCTGTTCATTTGTGTCCAGAGCCACGTCCCTGCCAATGTTAATGGGTCAATAACTTGTAAACTACCGGAGAACAACTAGCATTGTACTACTTTAGATAAGTTTGGTCCAACACTGACACACAATAAATTTGCTGTGGACTGGAACTATGGTTTAGGAACAAAAATAAAAAGCGTATTTGTCACAACAGTTGGTGGACATTTATTCTCCAGGCAATTTTGATGTAGAGAACACTGACCTGGACTTGTGCATTAAATTTCAAGTCCATTGGATTTACAGCGTGAGGGGCGTGGCCTCTTCTATGTTACATTAATTACACTGCCACCATCTGGTAGATCCGGGTAGTATTCCTTCTGAATGTCTTGTAAATCATTTCCAGTTACTGTGTCAACTCTCATGACCATTATCTAAATTTATCATTTAACAAACATTTGACTTTTTTCAACAATAAAAACTAAACTGAAACAAGCAAATAGCTGAACCAAAAAAGTAAATCTGTACATCTTGATAAAACATTAAAGAAATATACAAGTCTCTAATGATATTGAATAGGATGCATGTTAAATATATTTAGTTTGAAAAACATGACTCTGTTCAATCTCCTATTTTTTACATCATCCTGCTGTAGAAGAGCTGCAGAAAGCACCCGAGATCACTGAAAAGGTAAGATTGTTTTTATCTTCTTCACTCATCATAATTACAGGAAACAACAGTTCTTAAAATGTTAAAATATTTATATTTGGAAGTTAGATGACATTGTCAGTCTCTCACTGGAACAGTTCCACTCCTCAGACTCCTTGATCCTGAGTGTTGTGTGTGTATCTTTCTTTTCCTTGGCTTGTTTGTTCCAGTCACTCTAACCATGTAAAATAATGTTGAATTACAATGATCTTTTTCTCAGGTCAGTGAACTGAAAGAACCTGGTGAAGCTGAACACTCAGAGAAGACTGATGACAGCACAAAGGGAGAATCTGAAATCAAGTCTTTATCATCTGAAACCAATGAGAATGGTAAGATTTTATCAAAGAATTCAATTATTAAACAGAAAATTATAAATTGTATTGGCTAAAACATCAGAGATTCGATTTTGACACTGAACAGGAAATAAGTCCTTTCTTTCTTATTTTCCCATTGACAAATGTGAAACACAGCTACATGTGATGCCATGTCACATTTCTCTTCTGTCCTGCACAGAAAAATGAACATTTGTTCTATCTCATGTTAGGACTTGATGAAATCTACAGGTATCACCCTGCAGCTCTCCAATGTCTTATAGTCCTGCCAAGCTGACTTTTCTCACAAATATTGGGATTCAGACCTCTTCTTCTAACCAAGCACACTAATCTCTCCACCATCAGTATACCATCAATATAGATATATATTCAGCATAGATTTGGGTATTTTTAGTGCTTCAGTTGCTGAGCATTGAATTGGAGCATGACGGTGACTTTCTCACCACTTAAGGTCTAAACGAATGACATGTAAATGCAAAGTCTTTACATTTTATTTTGACAATTGCAGCACCTCCTGCAGGTCAATTCGAATTGATTGATGATGTGACTAATGGCTGTTCATTTGTGTCCAGAGCCACGTCCTTGCCAATGTTAATGGGTCAATAACTTGTAAACTACCGGAGAACAACTAGCATTGTACTACTTTAGATAAGTTTGGTCCAACACTGACACACAATAAATTTGCTGTGGACTGGAACTATGGTTTAGGAACAAAAATAAAAAGCGTATTTGTCACAACAGTTGGTGGACATTTATTCTCCAGGCAATTTTGATGTAGAGAACACTGACCTGGACTTGTGCATTAAATTTCAAGTCCATTGGATTTACAGCGTGAGGGGCGTGGCCTCTTCTATGTTACATTAATTACACTGCCACCATCTGGTAGATCCGGGTAGTATTCCTTCTGAATGTCTTGTAAATCATTTCCAGTTACTGTGTCAACTCTCATGACCATTATCTAAATTTATCATTTAACAAACATTTGACTTTTTTCAACAATAAAAACTAAACTGAAACAAGCAAATAGCTGAACCAAAAAAGTAAATCTGTACATCTTGATAAAACATTAAAGAAATATACAAGTCTCTAATGATATTGAATAAGATGCATGTTAAATATATTTAGTTTGAAAAACATGGCTCTGTTCAATCTCCTTTTTTTTTTTTTTTTACATCATCCTGCTGTAGAAGAGCTGCAGAAAGCACCCGAGATCACTGAAAAGGTAAGATTGTTTTTATCTTCTTCACTGATCATAATTACAGGAAACAACAGTTCTTAAAATGTTAAAATATTTATATTTGGAGGTTAGATGACATTGTCAGCCTCCCACTGGAACAGTTCCACTCCTCAGACTCCTTGATCCTAAGAGTTGTGTGTGTATCTTTCTTTTCCTTGGCTTGTTTATTCCAGTCACTCTAACCATGTAAAATAATGTTGAATTACAATGATCTTTTTCTCAGATCAGTCAACTGAAAGAACCTGGTGAAGTTGAACACTCAGAGAAGACTGATGACAGCACAAAGGGAGAATCTGAAATCAAGTCTTTATCATCTGAAACCAAGGAGACAGGTAAGATTTTATCAAAGAATTCAATTATTAAACAGAAAATTATAAATTGTATCGGCTAACACGTCAGAGACTAGATTTTGACACCGAACAGGAAATAAGTCCTTTCTTTCTTATTTTCCCATTGACAAATGTGAAACACAGCCACATGTGATGCCATGTCACATTTCTCTTCTGTCCTGCACAGAAAAATGAACATTTGTTCTATCTCATGTTAGGACTTGATGAAATCTACAGGTATCACCCTGCAGCTCTCCAATGTCTTATAGTCCTGCCAAGCTGACTTTTCTCACAAAGACTGGGATTCAGACCTCTTCTTCTAACCAAGCACACTAACCTCTCCACCATCAGTATACCATCAGTATAGATATATATTCAGCATAGATTTAGATATTTTTAGTGCTTCAGTTGCTGAGCATTGAATTGGAGCATGATGGTGACTTTCTTACCACTAAAGGTCTAAACGAATGACATGTAAATGCAAAGTCTTTACATTTTATTTTGACAATTGCAGCGCCTCCTGCAGGTCAATTCGATTTGATTGATGATGTGACTAATGGCTGTTCATTTGTGCCCAGAGCCACGTCCCTGCCAATGTTAATGGGTCAATAACTTGTAAACTACCGGAGAACAACTAGCATTGTACTACTTTAGATAAGTTTGGTCCAACACTGACACACGATATATTTGCTGTGGACTGGAACTATGGTTTAGGAACAAAAAGAAAAAGCGTATTTGTCAAAACAGTTGGTGGACATTTATTCTCCAGGCAATTTTGATGTAGAGAACACTGACCTGGACTTGTGCATTAAATTTCAAGTCCATTGCATTTACAGAGTGAGGGGCGTGGCCTCTTCTATGTTACATTAATTACACTGCCACCATCTGGTAGATTCGAGTAGTATTCCTTCTGAATGTCTTGTAAATCATTTCCAGTTACTGTGTCAACTTTCATGACCATTATCTAAATTTATCATTTAACAAATATTTGACTTTTTTCAACAATAAAAACTAAATTGAAACAAGCAAATAACTGAACCAATAAAGGAAATCTGTACATATTGATAAAACATTAAAGAAATATACAAGTCTCTAATGACATTGAATAGGATGCATGTTAAATATATTTAGTTTGAAAAATATGGCTCTGTTCAATCTCCTTTTTTTTTTTACATCATCCTGCTGTAGAAGAGCTGCAGAAAGCACCCGAGATCACTGAAAAGGTAATGTTGTTTTTATCTTCTTCACTGATCATAATTACAGGAAACAACAGTTCTTAAAATGTTAAAATATTTAGATTTGGAGGTTAGATGACATTGTCAGTCTCCCACTGGAACAGTTCCACTCCTCAGACTCCTTGATCCTAAGTGTTGTGTGTGTATCTTTCTTTTCCTTGGCTTGTTTATTCCAGTCACTCTAACCATGTAAAATAATGTTGAATTACAATGATCTTTTTCTCAGATCAGTCAACTGAAAGAACCTGGTGAAGTTGAACACTCAGAGAAGACTGATGACAGCACAAAGGGAGAATCTGAAATCAAGTCTTTATCATCTGAAACCAAGGAGAATGGTAAGATTTTATCAAAGAATTCAATTATTAAACAGAAAATCTAAATTGTATTGGCTAACACGTCAGAGATTAGATTTTGACACTGAACAGGAAATAAGTCTTTTCTTTTTTATTTTCCCATCGACAAATGTGAAACACAGCTACATGTGATGGCATGTCACATTTCTCTCGTGTCCTGCACAGAAAAATGAACATTTGTTCTATCTCATGTTAGGACCTGATGAAATCTGCAGGTATCACCCTGCAACTCTCCAATGTCTTATAGTCCTGCCATGCCAACTTTTCTCGCAAAGATTGGGATTCAAACTCAAGACCACTTCTTCTAACCAAGCACACTAACCTCTCCAGCATCAGTGCATTGGGCAACCACAAATACAAACTAGAAATCCACATGTGTTGCTCTTAATATATATATAAATAAATATTTATATATATTGCTTCAGTTGCTGAGCATTGAATTGGAGCATGAGGGTGACTTTCTTACCAATAAAAATCTCAACAAAGAGCATGAAAATGCAAAGTCAGTGCCCCTTGCAGGTCAACTTGAATTAAACGTCCTGTCTATATTTCTACTGAATATGTGGACATGTCGGCCAGATTGAATGATGATGTGACTAATGGCTGTTCATTTATGTCAAGAGTCAAGTCCCTGCAAATGTTAATGGGTCAATAACTTGTAAACTATACACAACAACTAGCATTGTACTACTTTAGATAAGCTTGGTCCAACACAGACACACAGTAGATTTGGTGTGGAGTGGAAATATGGTTTAGGAACATAAAGACACCAGCGTTTGTCAAAACAATTTGTGGACATTTATTCTCCAGGTAGTTTTGATGTAGAGAACACTGAGTTGTGGTCGCATTCTTCTGCACTGAATGAGAACGAGTCACTTAACTGTTCATTGCTACTTTCCATGAATTTGTGTATTCCTGTGATGATCCAGAATATCATTTTCGTTCTACAGGAGAGAGTAACAGGAAGAAACACAGACAAACAGAAACCGAAACACTGCTCAGAAGACTTAACCTTCGAGTTCAACATAAGTTGTCACCAGCAGCCTTTCTCCAAATTCGTCCACCTGTTCAAATGAGCCAAGATATAGGGGAAACAGATGTAGCTTGTAGTTTTCTTCAGACGTTATTGATGTTAGACTACAGAGCCAGATATATTCCTGTAAGACAAGAGAGTCAAGGTGCAAGATATTCACAGGCTCTTCCAATATCTGAATCAGATGACAATGACTTAGATGCTCTCTTTAGTACATCTGTAGACGTGGACCAATCAAAACAAACCATCGTGCATCCAATGGATGTTCAAATGGCAGTATTTCACTGCTCAGACAGCTTCCTTAAGCAGAACATGATTACAAAGTTATCACAGTGTCAGTACGCCTTGCCTTTCCTTGTTCCTCACCCAGAGACAGCAACAATCGAATGTCCTCTTTGGACATTTAGACAAATAATAAAGACATGGAAGACCACTCAAGTCAAAGACGATTCAATACTTGTCACCATGAAGAGTATGCCCATCTGCAACGCTGAGACACACATGGTGTCATTTTTCCGCCTGGGTTCAGTATCTGAGTCGAAATCACAGCTCATGAACTCTTTGATCATCGACCGTCACAACACCTTCTTCCACAGAAACTGTCCAGGCAGCACCAAGTCGTGTCATCTGATGGATGGTGTGGCAGAGATTGCATGGTACTGCCCTGCTGGAAAACCCAGTGATTCCTTCACTGACTGCATTGCCTTCTGTAATCTTCATGGTGATGCTCTGATGATTGAAAAGCAAACTAAAATACTGACTGAAACTTCTTCAGTCAATGTAGTTCTTGTACCAACTCTGGAAAAGAGCCACAGAAGTGCAACGGTCATCTCAGATCTTTACAAGTCTCAGAAGCCTCTCATTATTCTTATTGCTGATAATGATTGTGATGCAGTTCTGATGAGACCAGAAAAGTACAAAATGGGTCTGAAAGACAGAAGCCAGGCAGATGTTTCTGAAAGCCTGAAAGGAATTATTAGAAACATGTTGTCTGGACTACAAACCTCCTTCCAGCTCAAATCTATGGCCAATGTCTCTGGAATCAGAGTGGATGAAGACGACCCAGTGTGTCGAAAAGGGGAAAAGGCTGCAATTAAAATTTTAAATTTGATTCAGGGGATGGATATTTCACAGATTAAAGATAGATTTCTCCCCTGCCAAGGTCAACTGTGGCACCAGTGGTCAAGAATAAAAAAAGAACTGTATCATCTGAAAGGAAACGTGGAGAAGGAAAAAAGTCAGAAAAATCAGCAGCTGATGAAAATCAGAGAAGATCAATGCTCTGTTTCCTCTAGTGAACTGATGAAGTCATTCACTGAAAGCCTCATTTCTTTGTCGTCCCAGGAGAAAGAGTACTTCCTGAAATGGACTCAGATCTTAATAGATGCCCTCTGCACAGACGATCTGTCTTCAATTCTCCAAAGCTATGATGAAAAATGGTCTGAGGTCTTGGATCTGAAAAAGAAACACCCCAAATCTCCACTGTTAGCAGGTAAACAAGATGAGCTTGAAACAACATCAAAAAAACTGCAGTCAGCAACTTTTGGTTTGGAGCATATCTTTAGAGAAATGGGACAGATCTATGAAGCTCATCAAGCTCTGAAGAAACAACCAAACAGTGGGCAGACCAACTGGTCCAAATACCCTAAACTGGCTGCAGATCTGATGATATCAGGACGCCCTATGGAGCTGATGGATGGGGATGCAGGTCATGTGCCTTTGACGTGGATCTCTAGTGTTTTAGAAGAAGTCATCAAGAATCTGGGCGACCAGAGAGTTTTTGTGTTGTCGGTTCTGGGCGTACAAAGCAGTGGAAAATCAACAATGCTGAATGCCATGTTTGGATTGCAGTTTGCAGTTAGTGCTGGTAGGTGCACCAAGGGTGCTTCCATGCAACTGGTCAAAGTGTCAGAGGAAATAAAGAAAGATTTCAAGTTTGACTATGTTCTTGTAGTGGACACTGAAGGACTACGTGCTCTTGAATTGGCAGGTAACGCCACTCTTCACCACGACAACGCACTGGCCACATTTGTTGTTGGCCTGGGAAACATGACACTGATCAACATCTTTGGTGAGAATCCAGCTGAGATGCAAGATGTCCTGCAGATTGTTGTCCAGGCTTTCATGAGGATGAAGAAAGTTAAGCTTTCTCCGAGTTGTGTGTTTGTTCACCAGAATGTTACAGACATTGGAGCTGCAGAGAAAAACATGGATGGAAAGAGACGCCTGCAAGAAAAACTGGACCAGATGGCTCAGCTCGCTGCCAGAGAGGAGGTGTGTGACGTTGAGTGCTTCAGTGACATCATTGCATTTGATGTGCAACAAGATGTGAAATACTTTGCCCAGCTATGGGAAGGAAGTCCACCAATGGCTCCCCCAAATCCTGGTTACAGCAAAAGTGTCCAAGAACTGAAGAGGATGATCCTCACTAAGGCTTCACAGTCTGCTGGAATCACTCTCTCACATTTTAAAAGCAAAATTCAAGACCTGTGGAATGCCCTGATGAACGAACAGTTTGTTTTCAGCTTCAAAAACACGCTTGAAATTGCAGCATACAGAAAGCTTGAGGTCCAATATGGGAACTGGACCTTGGACCTTAGGAGCAGCATGCTGACCATTGAAAACCAACTTTACACCAGGATTGAAAATGGAGAACTGGATAATGTTGGCCTTACTTACCTTTTTAATGAAATGAGCAAAACATATGAAAAAATCCAGAAAGACATGACGTCATACTTTGAGGACAACATAGACAAAGACATGTTGGTTCAGTGGCGAGGCCGATTTGAAATCAAAATCAAGCAGTTTCATGAGGATCAGGTGAAAGAAGTGAAAAGGAAACTGGATGAAGTTATCCAGCAAAAGGAAGCTTGTAAAAAGCTTGATGATAAAAAGCCAGAGTTTGAGAACAAACTGCTACAAAAGAGCAAAGATCTCGCTCATAAGTTAAAAGACAAGGCAAAGGATGAAGAGGAGCTTCAAAAGCAGTTCAACTCTGTTTGGACTGGCTGGATCAATGAATTAACTGAAGATATAAAACCCATTAAGGACATAAACTTGGAGGAAGATAAAATGTTCATCATTCAGGAGCTGGGGATTGAACTTCCTCTCATAGAGGAATCAAACAACAGTGGAAGATACAAAAATGTATCAAAAGTTGGGAATTACTGTTCTTATGTAACTCATAAAATCAAACAAGGGTTCGAAGCTGTAGTGGACTACGCTCGACAAAAAGTTATAGGAACACAACAAAATATTCTTCCTCATGAAGAACAGGAAATGATTAGAACCTTCATTAACAACATTGACCAACAGTCCCTTGATGCCATTAAGACCAAGCCTGTAGCAACAAGAGGCTACAGCCCAACTTACCTACGAGAAGTGGCGAAAAAATTTCAAGAGGAAGCGACAGAATTTGAATCAGAGAGGAACTATTCATTCACAAAGGAGTTTACAGTTGATGTCTTGTTGTATGTTTTTGAAAGGTTGGGGAGTTGGCTTTCATATTCTCACCAAACATTTAAAAAGAACAATGATGCCCTCACTTACCTGAACAACAATAAACCACAATATTACAATGTTTTCAGAAGCTTCTGCAAAGGAAACTCATCTACTGACGTGTTTGGAGAAATGATCTGTGACAAACTGAAAGTTTCCACTGTTGAGGCTGTTTGTAAGAAGACCGCCATTGACCTCGCTGGAGAGATGAGGTGCAGTTTCCCAGCATT
Organism: Mugil cephalus; assembly: GCF_022458985.1. Lineage (NCBI taxonomy): Eukaryota > Metazoa > Chordata > Actinopteri > Mugiliformes > Mugilidae > Mugil > Mugil cephalus. The sequence continues at coordinate 3,746,805 of NC_061789.1, read as the reverse complement.
CAATGGGAACAGGTTGGACTTGGAGAAACATCTGCTGAAATCACTTGCAGAGAAAGAAGACTTTGATGATTTCATCAACTACATACGACATCCAAGGAAGCAAGTAGAGGCTTTTATAAAAGAAGAAGTCGAGAAATACATCTTCAGAGAACACAAAGGTAAAGCTCAGAATATACTGAAGAAAAACGTTGATGACATCAGTCAGCTTGTGAGACAAGCTTTATTTGAAGCAACAACAAATGTCAAAACCCAGGGAGGAGGCACAGAGATGTGGGTGAAGGAATTTTCCTCTTTCCTCAAGGATGAGCTGTCACTTGATACCATTTGTTGTCAAAACTTCAAGGATATAACCAAATTTGACTTTCTTAAAGAAGAGATAGAGAAAGGTCTGGTTAACATCATTGAGGAGATGAAACACCTCTCCCTGGATAAGATGAAGGAATTCAGGCTGAGACCTGATGAAATCCTCATTGATCGGCTGTGTAAGTGCTGCTGGGAAACGTGTCCATTCTGTGGAGCTGTTTGCACCAACACCCTGGAAGACCACAGTCCTGAGGACCACAGTGTCCCTTTTCACCGGTCTGGTGCAATCAATGGTCGGCACTACAGAGGCACAGACATAATGGATGTTGATTTCTGCACAGCTAAAGTTGCAAGTGATAAGTCTTTGTACCCTGACCCAAATTCAGAATACACCATTCCTTTCAAACAGTACAGAAAAGCTGGGCCAAAATATGCTAACTGGAGAATCACCCCTGATGAGTCAAAGCTGAAATACTGGACATGGTTTGTGTGTCGGTTTCAAAAAGACCTGGAAGACTACTATCGTTATAAATTCAAGGGCGACGGTGAAATTCCCAGTGAGTGGAAAACACACACAAAAGAAGAAGCAATTAAAAGTCTGGATGAAATGTAAAACGGTGAGTGAAACTACACAATTACAACTCTACTGAAAGTCTTAACAATTGGTTTCCTGTGATTTTTCACAAAGTAAAATCTTCTAAAATGATATAACTACTAAACATGACAAGTCAAAGAATCATCAAATACTGTAGGTGACTAGATTAGGCTCCAGAAACATGTTTGCCTCAGTGAAAAGAAAACTTATCAGGAGAGTACACAGAAATATACGACGTCAACATCGTCAACTTAAGTTCAGTAAAGTTGTTAAATGTCAGGGTATCATATTTGATTAAATCTAAATATTTGGATTTAGTTTTTTTATGTATACATTGACAAAATTAAAATTTGATTGAATGTAAATTACATTTATTTTAATTTGTTTTGCTAATTACTTAAAATCAAATCAACCTAAAATTCTTTCTTTCTTTTATTTTTTTTGTTTTTTTGTTTGTTTTTAATGTTCTATTTTCTACATTTCAAGTGGAAATATTTTGGTGTACTGAAGTGACGTTTTTTTTCAAGTATTTGTTAACTGTTTTATTAACCTTGTTTTACACATTTTGGTTTTTATATATAATTTTGCAAACAATCTATAATCTAAATGCAAACAATGAAAGTTACACAATACTTGTAGAAAATATAATCAAAAACAAATTATCTTGTAATTTTGACCTTTCGTGCTACAATAACAAAACAATATAACTGATTCACATCTTCTAAAACACCTGGTTTATTTGTTTTTGACAAAGTCTCAGGGTTAAAGGTGATTTAGCAACTTTAAATGTTTGACTTCTTTTTTTCGGAATATTCTGTATTTTTTCTTTTTCTTTCACCTCAGTGTATTTATGCCATTTACAGCTTTAAACATTCAAGAGATGTTTTATAGCATCAGTAATATTTTAACTGTGTTTTATTAACATTTTAGTTTTTCTTGTTTTTTTTTATCATAATAATTTTTTTATCAACTAAAATCATGGGAGCTATGTTTGTACCTCGGAGGGAAGATACTACAGCAGGGGTACTCAAATACAAATCTTAACAGGCTACAAGGAAATTTTTCAATGAGTTAAAGGTCCATATATTGAGGTCGGCCAAGCCACATGCCATACTACTGCATAATATTCAAAACAAAATGTCCTTTTCATTCAAAAAACAAAAATGCACACTAAAATAAAATGCAATTTCCATTTTGACATAAATTCAAATAAATATCAGTGTCAGGATTATGGAGGTGAGGTAAGACTCAAATGCTGGATGATTGATGAGGAGACAGGGAATCCAGGAAGATGTTTTTTTTAAAAACAGAAAACAAACAGGAAAACACAAAGCAAAATCAAGCAAGGCCATGGAAACTAGAAAATGGCATTGAACTAACATCAACGACAAGACAAGCAACAAAGGGAAAGCAGAGCTATAAATACACACAAAGGTTGAGGAATGACAAGACACAGGTAAGACAGATCAGGGAAATCGTGAGGGGAGAAACCATGTAATCATGTAGACTAGTGGCTTTATTGCTTTTTTGCACATTCAATGTTTATTTCATACTTTCAGTAACAAATCAGAAGGCAGCATATTTATCCATATGAGTGTTGAATCTCATTTAACACAGCGTTTTTTCTTGTTTTTTATCATGATCTTGGGCTCTGGTCTTAATGCAAACTATTAATGTTATGCAAAGAAAACACGTCTAAAAACGACTTTCCTGTAGAGCGGCAACACGATGCTGACTTTGCATTTGAATGCTATAAATGGTTGCAAAGAATTGTCATGAGATAATGGCTTCACCTCTACTGAACAACACAGTTTATTTGTGTCTCTGATAAATTCTCAGTTGTTCATAAGAGGATTTTTCCACTTCAAAATTTTGAGTTGACTTTTTCAGCTCTTTTTCAGTTATTTTGTAGACCACAGTGCCTTTACGTCTTTCACTTTGTTTTCACCTTCACAAGTTGTTTTATTAAATCAGTTACAATAAACATATTTGTCTGAATGATTATTTTAATGGTGTTATATTAATCAAATTATACAGATTTTCTCCTTTTACTATGAATAAGATACTGCTTGTCTGGAGACTGTCATTATTTTTTGAATTGTTCATTGATAACACAATGTTGATTTTTACTTTATGTTCTATAAGTGGTGATAATGGGTGATAATAAAATAACTGCTACTCAAGGACCAGGTTTGTTTGCGTTTCAGTTTTACAGTAAGAATCTTAGGTGAACATTGACTTTGTGTGCTATAAATGGTGATTGTGAGTGAAAATAAATAAGAAAGTTTCAGTTTACGGAAGATGTGTTTGTCTTCAAAGTTATAAAATTATAATCTGAATGTTTTTTTGATTCACCAAATTCTATCTTTTGCTCTCCAAATGGAATATGATACCAAATTCTGGAAAGTGGAAACAAAGCGGTTTTCCCACATCTGCAAATGTTGTCCCTCCACATTTCAAAATAATACATTATTCTGAGAATCCAACATTTAATAATATACAGTATTCAAGATTCAGACTTTGTTTCCTTCAGAAATCCATTATTACATTTAAAATAAATAAATAAATAGATCAATAACTGTACTTTTTATCTTATATATCTTTCCATCTTCTTATGTCATATTTATGTAACTGAAAGTAATGAAAGTGAAATTTAGAGAACTCAAAACTTACCTCTCAAAATACTGCAGTTTGAAGGATAAACCCAGTCAATGTAATGCTTCTCTTTAAAAGATGAAATCATTCCGAAGTCTCTTCTTCTGTTATAAAGTTGAGACAGTTCATGTTCAAGAAGACTTAAAAACACAATCACCTTAAACTTGCAGATTAGCAGATTTCACTGGATCTAGTGAACGTGTCCCCCCTCCACATTTCAAGATTAAATACAGAATTCTGAGAACATTCAAAATTCAGACTGTTTCCTCTGGAAATTCATTATTAAATTGAAAAACAAATACATCAACAATTATTATTTTTTCTCATTCTAAGAACTGAGCACATTTGTCCGTGCGAGTTTATTAATTACAAGCAAGTAAACTGTAAAATATAATAAACATAATAGATACCTGTAACAGACTAATCAGTGTATAATATATGTTCAGTGTAGTAATAATCATATTAAAACACACTCCTGTAGAAAACTTTGCTTTAGTCAATAAATATAAGACAACTAGAAAAATTAAAGGTAAATTTAAAGAACTAAAACTTACCTCTCAGAACACTAACACAATTATGTTGATCGTTGATGAAGATGAGTTCAAGTTCAAGAGGACTCATTAAACAGCATCTAAAACTTGCAGACGAGCAACATTTGAGTTGAGATACTGGTTTACGCTGGATTAACCATTTAAAATCATGATGGTTGAGGTACAAACGTGATAAATGTGTCACCTTGACTAAAACAATGTCTTGGAGCTCACCAGGTTTGTGCCGAATGAAATGATAGAGCAAATCCTCATTGTACATCAATTCTGATTGTGAATATTATACTATACACCGTACTGTAATTAAAGTAAATTAAAAAAAATAATTTAAAAATTAAATTCAATAAAACTATTCCTCTCCTGTGAAGAAACGTACAGAAAATGCATGCTAGGCTAGCTGTTAGCTTCTTAAGTGTAACTTACCAGACAAAGTATATATATATATATAAATAAAACTAGGGGACTGGTGTCTGTCTGAAAAAATACCTAGCTATACATTTTGGAATATCAATCAATAAAACATGAAAAACTAGCAGTTCACTGAACGAAACACAGAGAAATTAATTAGCTTAACTTTTGAGAACTTTATATTTAGGTTCACAGTACGAGGTGGATGTGCTGTGTTGAAATAAATGTCTTATTTTCACCATTAACGGGGCTATAAGTGTTATTGTGTCTCTCAATATGTAAAAAGCCCTCAGGTCTAAGTTACTTACCTTAAACGAGCCTGTAAAATGCTTTGAAGTCCGATTGTTTAGTTAATCACGGAGCTGTGTTTGTCTTCTCCTCAGTCATGTTCATCCATCGCCAAGAAAAAGTTGAATTTACTCCGAAAACGCATAAATACTCAGTAATAGTGAGAATTAAACTAGTGTTACTGTTATTTAACATTATCATTATATCATTAGCACGCTAGCAGTAACGTCAATAGCTTCGTAACCGACGCAAAGTTATGCGTCAATTAAATTTGCCACCGACATAAATGCACAGGTGGGTTTCACAGCATATATGACGGTAGCTGCTATTTTTCTAACTAGCTATCATAAGGCTAGGTTAACTTCAAACTTAACATTTAAACATTGACACTTACCTCATCACATAATAGAGAGAAATCAGCTGACATCCAGTTCTTCCTTTAAATCTTCTGCTCCATAACATTCTCTGTTTTTCTTTATTGGGGAAACGGTGGAGTTTCCTCCGTGTTTTCCTGATCCTGTGCTGGAGCCGTGGGCTGAGAACTTCGGCATATTTTAATTTTTAATCCAACTTTATTCTCTGTTATTCCCACTTCTCTATGGGTGAATATCGGTTAGACGTATCTAATATGGCGCCCACGAAACACGTGACCAGCTCGGAACCAATCAGCATCGAGGGACAGTTCAGACGGTCCATTCTCTAGTTGGACAGACTCTCTAATATACGGCTCTGTTACCTGCTGTCAAAGATAAAACAATAAAACTCTGACAGCAGATGGCGCCATTTTCTAATTTATAGGGATTCACCCCAAACCTTTTTCTATTATTAACATGTTACACATAAAACCACCGGTTTAATTCATTTAAAAAAAAAATCCAGCCTGAAACCTCCAGAGAAAGCCTGAAGGTGACAGTGGCAGGAAAATCTCCCCTTTAACAGGAAGAAACCTTGAGCAGAATCCAGCTCATATGGAGGAACCAATCTGCCTCAGGTCGATATCTGATGATGTTACATGACATAAGAGGAATAACTGTATAAGAGGAATCATAGGCAGGTTGGAGAATTGTTCATTCAGGTAGGAATCACTGTGTGTAGTGGTAAGAGCACAGGGGCACCATCTTTCTTTAACATCTGTTTGCTGTGAGTAGTGGTATGTCGTGAATTGATTGCTGTGAGGACATGTGTGGTGGTGGGTTGCATGCTTGAGACACACTCTCCTAGGTAGATTGCCACCCTCTTGTTCTTCCCCGCCCACTTTTCTTAATTGTAATGGAAGTTGTTTGCTTTTTAAGGTGAACTTGCTATTGTGTAACCATAATAAAAAGACTAGTTGAAGTCTTTTACAATTAACTCAGTGTTCTTGTATCTAACGATTTCCTTGTCAGACACTTCCAGCTCTTAACTTAAAGTTCAATACATTTGTATTCTTTGAACTTGTGTCGCCTTTGTCAGTAGTTTGTCCATATAACTGGACTCCTGAAATATTTTCTGGGGTGAGACTCCCCAGGTGGCGCTGTTGGCTGTGTAGCTCCGGTGGCTTCAATACAGGCCACCTCCTCCCCGTAGCTCTGCCACGAGCAGAAACATAATTTCCCCTCAGGGATCAAGACAATATAAATGTTTTTTGTTGTTGTTTGTTTGTTTGTTTTTTATTATTATTTATTTTATGAGTGATTGCTATTATCAATTGATTGTGTACCTGTTATAGTGCATGTATCGACTCCTTGCTGCAAGTAAAAGTTTTTGAATTAGACTCCAGTGGTTCAGTCATTCTTAATAAAAATGATTGTTTGTGGATGGAAATCAGTGTGTTTTCTGTAACGTTAACAGAAAACAGCGCAGTATTTGCTCCTGGTCTCTGTAGAGCTGTGAAATGGTAAGATTATTATTGTGATTACTGCAAGTTCATCCATATAGACAGATAAGCTCTTGTGTATACTGGTTTTATTTTACAGATGGGCTGGTGCAAAGACTGGAGGAGCTTGAGAAAACAGCACTGCACTACAAAGTTACAGAATCATTTCAAAGATGTCTTCAGTAATGTGAAGTGTTGTTCACTCTATTTTTTTTTTTTTTTTTTGGCTTGGTTGAGTTTATGAGGCGGGTTGTGACATGACATTTCATCTAAGTAGATCCCAACCGTTTGAGGGTAAAAAAACATCTCCCATTTCCTCATGCCTCTCCTTTGTCTGTGAATCAAAAGTGAAGTGTAGTCATTCAGGTTTGTTCCTCTGAAGTTGTTCCTTTTTCCAAACCCTTGTGACTTGTGGGATGCTGGAACTTGAAAAACATGTTTCTGGCACAGGTAACAATTAAAGTAGTATGATAAATGTCGTATGATACAGGATTTATAATACAACACTAATTACACTGTAGATACGGTGCTGCTTCTAAGTATTGGTACACCTCGAAATTTTTCCATAAAAATATCTGTGCATTTATCTCTGCCAGAAAATTAATCATTTGCACAAATCTGTGAGTTGCAAGAACAAGTTAATGCTCTTATGGCATCTGGTGTGACCTGCTTGTATAACCATGACAATTCAGGTAATTTCTGATCAGTCGTCTACAGCAGCTTGGAGGAATTTGAGCCCATTCCTCAGAACAAAATCTCTTCAGTTCTGAGATGTCGGTGGTTTCCTTTCATCAACTGATGCTAAAGGTCCTTAAAATAACATTTCTATCATTTCTATTAAGGATTAAGATCAGGACTTTAACTTGGCTGTTCCTAAACATTCATTACATCATATATATATATATATATTTTTTTTTTTTTTTTGTAGAACGACTTGTGTGTGAAGCTGTGACTTTTCAGGTGTTCATTGTTGTATGTGCATGGAAATGCTTAGGAGATGCAACCAGGACCCCATCATTAAATCTAGTCAGTGTTTTATTCAAGTCACAAAGACTCACAAGGAAACTTTCACTTCCTTCTTTTCATCACTGATTTTCAAGTTCACACCCACTAAGAGTTATCAAATCACATCACAACTGTTGAAGGTACATGGGAGGTGTTTGTGTGAGGTAGACATAATCACCTGATCTCTCTCTATATATAGAAGGAGCCATTTCTACACAACAGACAGGTTCAGAAACACAGCAAATGGTGAGTTTTTCAAACAATGTCACACATGTTTTTGTCCATAGACTTAAATCTGTGTTTGATTTTTGCTTTTAATGTCTTCTTTTTATCACAATATACTGTATTCTCCCTCTCTCCTTTACTAATAACCAATATTTATTATAAAACTTATAATAATCCATATACATGTGACTTGAGTAATTTACAGATAAAAAAAATTGGAAAATGTTTATCATGAAGAGAAACGGGATTCAGGATTTAAAAATCTCTGTTCACACATTTAATGTCTCTATTTTTATTCAGGTTCTGACTAAATTTTATGTCACTGGAAGTTTGTAAAATATACTTCTTTTCAATTAATCAGAGTTAGTTAATGTTGCTTTTAGATGTTTTATTGGTGGATTGGTTAACTATGTCCTAGCCAGTCTATTTTCTCTAGTCCAACTGGTCTGCTAATCAGATATCAGTTTTGTATGAACCCTCATTGTGGCTGTAGCTGATCTTCCTTGCTAATGCAGACGAGCCACGTTCCCAGTGAATGTGACTCATCTCCGGAGGGAATGAACAACAGCAACATTCCACATGCCTCTGCTTTTTCTGCTTGTTTCTTTTTTATCGTTCTTAGATAATGGCCTCATTGTGTTTCTTGTGTTTTGGTTTGGTGTCAGACTTTTATATTTCTGTAAGCATGTAACATAAATATTACTTTTCACGTTTGCTGTTGCTACACAACGTCTCCTTTAGTAAAAACTCCAATAGTTTAAATTAGCAACAATATTAGTTTAGTGCTGTTTCTGTGTGCATCTTGATTCCTCCAAGAAACAATCACATTATGAAACAAACCTTTTATTCAAGCTTTAAAACTTGATTTCATGCTTTCAACATTCACATTCAGATTGGGCATAACATTATTACCACCTTCCTAATATTGTGAAGGTCTCCCCTGTGCCTCCAAAACAGTTGTGACTCATCAAAGAATGAACATGGGTCTTCTGAGGGAGTCCTGTGGTGTCTGGGGGAGGGATCAGAGTTATTTATATATATATTTATTTATATATATAAATAATTTATATATATATATATATATATATATATATATATATATATATATATATATATATATATATATATATATATATATTATATATATATATATATATTTATATATATATATTTATATATAATTTATATACTTATATATATATATTTATTTATATATTTATTTTTATATATATATATTAAGGTATATTGCTGTAGTAGCCTCATTTATTATGTAGCCAAGCTAATAACAACAGAAGAGCCAAACAGAGGATACAATCATACAAAATATGTGGAAATGCTGTTCAAACACTAAAAAAAGAAATAAGTAAAATAACTAAACACCATTAAAATAATGTATTGTTTAACTTTTAAGAGCTCCTATAAATTGAAAACTTGCATCTTAATTCTGACACTGTCCTCCTCATCGTAAACGCCCCGTATCCTGTATTGTAGGTTGTTGTGTTGCCACAACTCAATAGTTTAGTTACTTTCCACTGTGTTCCTACATTCAATGACTGAAGTAGCAAAAGTATCGATATTTTGATTTGAGAATCGATTTCAGAGCATAAAGACCTGGTATCGGAAGAAGCGATATTTCAGTATCGATCCGCACATCACTACTTTGGGATGGGGATGCCTTGTCTGGTCTAGTTGGGTGCTACATATCTAAGAAACATCCACATGACAGGTCCAAAAGTTTCCCAGCAGAACATTGAATTGTCGCAAGATGGTCGATTGTTATTTACTTCTCCTGTCAGTGGTCATAATGTTGTTGCTGATTGGTGTAGATGTTTATAAAGATGTTTATAATCACTCACTTTATCTTCTCTGGTCAACTTCTTTTACTTTCTAATATTACTAAATGTTCAGGCTGTTTCCCAAAGGGTTATATGTGTTGGATGTAATATTTTTTGTTACTTTTATCAAATAGTTTGGACTGTCGTTCTGCAGTTTTTAAATATTGTTGTGTTTATGTAAATTAATTTAAAGATGAAGAGCAAATAAGATAGAAGAGAACAATGACAACACAGCAGAAGGAGGAAATTCTGAAACCAAGTTTGAGACAGATAACAAAGGTAATATAAAAGTTAGAAAATATTTTTTTCATGAAGTAAGAATGGTTCTGTCAATAACAGTGTGTATGTGATCTCATATGAATGTTGTTTTTTTTTTGTCAATGTATATTTATTGAGGGTTTTTTTTTAAACAGAACCAAGACAGCAAACCCTCAAAACAGTTAATAATACAAGAAGGGGGAAAAAACAAAGCAAAAAAACAAAAAACAAACACATTATCCAAGTGACAAGGCAAAAACATACCTACATTCACACAAAGCACAAAAACAAAGAGAAAAACGACCAAAAAGTCCCCCGTGGTTATCCAAAAACAGCAAAACATCTTATTCAGAGTCAAAATGTATAGTTAATAAATGGCCGCCATGTCAAATCAAACTTAAAAAGTGCCTTAAAAAGTTTGGAGTGAAACTCTGTAATGCACACGCCAAGATAATTAAACTTATCATTTGCCACTTTAAAAGGTAGTGTGTTAAGTGGGAGATAAGCAACCTTAGTGATTCAGCTTGTACCCTGAAAAACTACCAAAAACTTTAAGGATATTAAGAATATGTGGAATAGACGTGAGATACATACAAGAGGACATCGTCCACATATAAAGAGATTTTACCTTCCTGGTTGTCTCTTAAGATCCCCTTGATATCAGTACACTGTCTCATAGTAGCAGCTAAAGGCTCTATCACCAAGGCAAAAAGCAATGGGGACAGGTGACACCCCTGTCTGGTCCCATGTTGGAGAGGAAAATATGCCACCCAGTCTGATCCGATGAAATAAGGGTGGGCAAGACAGATTTGAGATGAAGAGCTAGCACCTTAGCCAGTATCTTCACATCAACATTGAGAAGGCTAATTGGACGGTAGGAGGAACAACTATGAGGATCTTTGCCTTTTTTTAGGAGGAGAGATATAGATACCTGGCGCAGTGTTGGTGGGAGACACTGGAAATTTAAACTGTCATTGAAAACATCTCTGAGCAAAGGGCCTAATCATATGAATGTTCTTTATTGCATGTCTCTACAGTCCAGTTAGAGGAGAGTACAGCTGACTCAAAGGTATTCTATTTCATTTAATTTGTTTATTTGGTGAGATGCAAATTAATAGAAAACTTGTAAATACACGACGTTGTGTAAATATGACAGATTTAGAGGGAAGCTAATTTCTATCCGTAGTCCTTTTCTATGCATTTCTATGCTATGCTTTCTCAAATTCGAAGTGAAATGAATTGTAATAAAAATAAATCTCCTTTCTTTTGTTTAGCTTGATTCAATGAATGATGAAGCTCAGCACTCAGAGACAAAGGACACGAGAGGGGAAACAAAGTCTGCATCAGCTGAAAGGAAAGACAAAAGTAATATTTTAAATAGGAACTCTGATTATAAGACTTTATAAATTTTATTTTAGGATTAATGAACTTGATTGTCTAACCTACTGATGTTCTTCTGTTTGTTTTCAGTGGAGCCTGAGCTCACACTTGTGTTAATCGGTGATACTAATTCCATTGAGATTGGACCAAAAAACATTTTACTTGAACATGACGAGCCAACAAATGTGGAGCATTTTTCCTCCAAACTGTATGATTTGTGTGGTCGGCACATCTCCGTCATTAACAGGCTTGGTTTTCCAAACATTCACAGAATCCCGTTAAATCAGGGAATTCATGCGTTTGTCCTACTGCTGCCAAATGGTCTGCACGTCAACCATTACCACTCAGCAGTGCAGAGGTTAGAAAAAGCTTTCGGCAAAGACTTTCTTTCTTATGTAATGACAATAGTGACTCATGAGTTGGATGAAACATGTGAAAGTGCACTGGAAGACTTTAAAGATTTCTCCAGTTTTGCTGAGCAAAGATTCCACACATGCAGAAGAAGTATGACAGATGAAAAAGAGATGATAGATCTGTTGGAAAAAATAGACGTCATGGTCTCTGAAAATGATCGCCACTGCTACACAACACTGATGTGTAATGGGAATAAAGAACAGAAAGAACAACTGGAGCAGAAACTCTACAAAGAAGAAACCACTGGGACAGGTGAGATTTTAACGTGGATAGAATTAAATGTACAACAACATGCAACCCAATTAAAGATACATCAGAGCTTTGATTTTGACCCTTTTTGGAGAAAAGAAAACCTATTCCTATATGTAGCAGTTGGGTACCAGATCTGAATATTTGGCTGAAAAACTTTTGGATGGCGTACTGGTTCCCTCTAAAGTCTGTTCTTGCACCCTCATTTTAAATAATTTTAGTAGTTACAAAAATATATATAACACGTTTTTACAGAACTTTTAAAGAAAAATCTTCCTTCATATCCTCACTCTCCAAACCAGTTGACAATGGAATTCATACTTTTAACCAACACAATAAAGGAAGTGTATCCAAAGTATATGATAAACTTGACATGCAAAGCCAATATAGTTCACCTTGAAATCACTGTGGCAAGATGACCTAGGGAAAGAGATTACAAACACTGAAGATGTAACAGTATCCTTGTGTAATGTTGGATAAATTCTGGAGTACACATGAATTAGCTGGACAAAAAGAGACTACGACAAACAAACAACACAGACAGACGATGTGGTCCTGCTACTATTTACTAATACTTTGTAGTATGTCATGTGTGCATGTTTTATTAGATTTTAAAAAGTGAATAAATACAGCTTAAAATAAAACAAATGAAAAACAAAACTGTTACCTACATAATATGCTTCAGTTATACATAAAACCATCACGTGTATAATAATAATAAAAGATAATATTTGTTATTTTTTCCACACTAGAAAATATGGACCATTCCTCTGAAACCAAGGTAAAGTCTTCATTTCTTCTTTGTTTTTTTTCCCACTATTTATTTTCCTGAATTGGTGTTCTTTTATCTGTATCGGACTGTAGATTTCTTGGCCTGAATATTACTGAACACACTGTTAATTCCAAATGTTCTAACCACATGAATAAAGTTAAACGTGAAAACTATCTTTTCTTAGTGTAATGCCCTGAATGAAGCTGGTGGAGCTGAACACTCTGAGACAACTCATGACGACACAGCAGGAGACGCTGAACTCATGTCATCACGACCTGAAACCAAAGAAAAGGGTAATTTTTTTAATCAAAAATTTAAGTGAACAATGACATGTAACCTGATGAAACCATGGGATTAAATCAGGAAGAGGAGCATACCTAGTACCAGACAAAGATTTGAACACACATACTCATTGTTTTTTTTTGTTTTGTTTTTTTAATTATCATTATTATTATTTTCTAGTTTCTGTATTTTATAACAAAACTGAAGACACAAAAGGTTGGTTCCCATATATTCTAAGATTAAAGAGACAGTTCATAACTGTTGTTACTCCCTCACAGGTAAATGAAAGCAGAGATGTGAAATATTGTGATTTCTAGCCCCACTGTACTACATATATTCTAATACAGTAAGACACAGATAATAACTACTACTACTGCCCCAGAGCAGTTGTGTCGCTGATGTTGCTTGAAATGGTGTACCCCGATGCAAGTAAAATCATCAATGTACGTACATTTCTATATCATTTATTGTCAAATTTCAAGTGTTTTCAAAGTAATAGCCTATACTTTTAACATACCAATAAGTCTGAACTTATAGAACTACAATCGATTTTAATGGTTGGGCCATTGATGACGCTCCTGACGTATTAACAAGATTAGCGGCACATGCACGAATGAATTTTCTTTTTATTAACCATTTAAAGCCTGAAGGATCTATCAAAACACAGCGATTTTGAATTACTGTAACTCACAGTTGTTTTGCGCTATTGACAATATTCAAAGTGTGACTGAACACGGGGAAGTTGTGCTTTTGTCTGGAAGACCTTCGTCTCAAGTTTATGACTAACTTAGTTTACTAATAAATTTCTCCAAACAACTCTCTCTACCTGGTGCTCTGCGATCATGCATTGCTCCTCAACTTGGAGCCGACAGCAGCGGTGCGTCAGTGTTAAACCACACTTTGAATTCCATTGGTGAGTTACGGTAATTCAAATACCACAAGCTTCTTTTTTGTGCGCACATAGATGTTCAGGTTTTAAAGGGTTAATATTAGAATTTTAACAGGTCTGGGTGAATAGGGCTGAGAATGCAGAACCTGGAGGCTCCAGTGCTCATGGTAGTGGTGGCTCAGTGTCTACTACCAATGTGGACTGATTACACTGTTTCGGTTAGAACATCGAGGTCCCAGCTGCAGAGTGAGGTGTTGGGGCCACTCTTTCAGTATCTGGAAAAAGCAGATTTTGGTAGCATTTACATATCTACATATCTTCTTCTTAGACTTAGAAACTAAAACAACTGTCTATTCTATTATGTGAATTTGAAAAGCATAAAATATGAATTTAGATTGTAGAATTGTAGAAAATTCATGTATTGTAGAAAAAAAAACATGAATGAGTAGGTGTGTTCAAACTGTTGACTGGTACTGAACATACTGTACATGTCTGTTCTCTTGACAATCTAGTAACACATTGTTTTTCTGCAGAAGACAGCGACAGACAAACATGTCAAGGAGAAACTGAAACACTGTTCCGAAGACTTCACCTTCAATACCAACAGAAGTTGTCACCAGCAGACTTTCTCAAAATAGGCCCACCTGTAAAAACGACACAAGACATATCTGAGAAAGATTTCCCTAATACTTTTCTTCAGAGGGTAATGGTATTAGACTACAGAGCCAGATATATTCCTGAAAGACAGGGCAGTCCTGATCTGAGACATTCACAGTCTGTTGAATCAGATGACGATGACTTAGATGCTCTTTTTGGGACAACTGTAGATGTTGATGAATCAAAACAAACCAACGTGCATCCAATGGATGTTCAAATGGCAGTATTTCACTGCTCAGACAGCTTCCTTAAGCAGAACATGATTACAAAGTTATCACAGTGTCAGTACGCCTTGCCTTTCCTTGTTCCTAACCCGGAGACCGCAACAATCGAATGTCCTCTGTGGACATTTAGACAAATAATAAAGACATGGAAGACAACTCAAGTCAAAGATGATTCAAAACTTGTCACCATGAAGAGTATGCCCATCTGCAACGCTGAGACACACATGGTGTCATTTTTCCGCCTGGGTTCATTATCTGAGTCGAAATCACAGCTCATGAACTCTTTGATTAACGACCGTCACAACACCTTCTTCCACAGAAACTGTCCAGGCAGCACCAAATTTCGTCATCTGATGGACGGTGTGGCAGAGATTGCCTGGTACTGCCCTGCAGGAAAACCTAATGATTCCTTCCCTGACTGCATTGCCTTCTGTAATCTTCATGGTGATGCTCTGATGATTGAAAAACAAACTAAAATACTGACTGAAACTTCTTCAGTCAATGTAGTTCTTGTACCAACTCTGGAAAAAAGACACAGATGTACCACGGTCATCTCAGATCTTTACAAGTCTCAGAAGCCTCTCATTATTCTTATCGCTGATAATGATTGTGACTCAGTTCGGATGAAACAAGGAAAGTACAAAATGGGTCTGAAAGACAGAAGTCAATCAGATGTTTCAAAAACACTGAAAGGAATTATTGGAAACATGTTGTCTGGACTACAAACCTCCTTCCAGCTCAAATCTATGGCCAATGTCTCTGGAATCAGAGTGGATGAAGACGACCCAGTGTGTCGAAAAGGGGGAAAGGCAGCAATGGAAATATTTAATTTGATTCAGGGGATGGATATTTCAAAGATCAAAGACAGATTTCTCCCTTGTCAAGGCCAACTGTGGCACCAGTGGTCGAGAATAAAAAAAGAACTGTATCATCTGAAAGGAAATGTGGAGAAGGAAAAAAGTCAGAAAAATCAGCAGCTGATGAAAATCAGAGAAGATCAATGCTCTGTTTCCTCTAGTGAACTGATGAAGTCATTCACTGAAAGCCTCATTTCTTTGTCGTCCCAGGAGAAAGAGTACTTCCTGAAATGGATGCAGATCTTAATAGATGCCCTCTCCACAGATGATCTGTCTTCAATTCTCCAAAGCTATGATGAAAAATGGTCTGAGGTCCTGGTTCTGAAGAAGAAACACCCCAAATCTCCTTTGTTAATAGGTAAACAAGATGAGCTTGAAACAATATCAAAAAAACTGCAGTCAGCAACTTTTGGTTTGGAGCATATCTTTCGAGAAATGGGACAGATCTATGAAGCTCATCAAGCTCTGAAGAAACAACCAAACAGTGGGCAGACCAACTGGTCCAAATACCCTAAACTGGCCGCGGATCTGATGATATCAGGACGCCCTATGGAGCTGATGGATGGAGATGCAGGTCATGTGCCTTTAATGTGGATATCTAGTGTTTTAGAAGAAGTCATCAAGAATTTGGGCGACCAGAGAGTTTTTGTGCTGTCGGTTCTGGGCGTACAAAGCAGTGGAAAATCAACAATGCTGAATGCCATGTTTGGATTGCAGTTTGCAGTTAGTGCTGGTAGGTGCACAAAGGGTGCTTTCATGCAGTTGGTCAAAGTGTCAGAGGAAATACAGAAGGATTTCAGGTTTGACTATGTTCTCGTAGTGGACACTGAAGGACTACGTGCTCTTGAATTGGCAGGTAACGCCACTCATCACCACAAGAACGCACTGGCCACATTTGTTGTTGGCCTGGGAAACATGACACTGATCAACATCTTTGGTGAGAATCCAGCTGAGATGCAAGATGTCCTGCAGATTGTTGTCCAGGCTTTCATGAGGATGAAGAAAGTTAAGCTTTCTCCGAGTTGTGTGTTTGTTCACCAGAATGTTACAGACATTGGAGCTGCAGAGAAAAACATGGATGGAAAGAGACGCCTGCAAGAAAAACTGGACCAGATGGCTCAGCTCGCTGCCAAAGAGGAGGTGTGTGACGTTGAGTGCTTCAGTGACATCATTGAATTTGATGTGCAACAAGATGTGAAATACTTTGCCCAGCTATGGGAAGGAAGTCCACCAATGGCTCCCCCAAATCCTGGTTACAGTGAGAGTGTCCAAGAACTGAAGAGTATGATCCTCACTAAGGCTTCACATTCTGCTGGAATCACTCTCTCACATTTTAAAAGCAAAATTCAAGACCTGTGGAATGCCCTGATGAACGAACAGTTTGTTTTCAGCTTCAAAAACACGCTTGAAATTGCAGCATACAGAAAGCTTGAGGTCCAATATGGGAACTGGACCTGGAACCTTAGGAGCAGCATGCTGACCATTGAAAACCAACTTTACACCAGGATTGAAAATGGAAAACTTGACACTATTGATCCCAATGATCTCACTAAAGAACTGAGACAAACATATGAAAAAATCAAGAAAGACATGATGTCACACTTCGAGGACAACAGAGACAAAGACATGTTGGTTCAGTGGCGTAGCCGATTTGAAAACAAAATCAAGGAGTTTCATGGGGATCAGGTGAAAGAAGTGAAAAGGAAACTGGATGACGTTATCCAGCAAAAGAAAGCTTGTAAAAAGCTTGATGACAAGAAGCCGGAGTTTGAGAACAAACTGCTACAAAAGAGCAAAGAGCTTGCTCAACAGTTAAAAGACAAGGCAAAGGATGAAGAGGAGCTTCAAAAGCATTTCAACTCTGTTTGGACTGACTGGGTCAATGAATTAACTGAAGATATAAAACCCATTGAAGATATTAACTTGGAGGAAGATCAAATGTTCATCTTTGAAGAGCTGGGGATTGAACAGTTTCTCATAAATGAATCCAACAGCAGTGGAAGATACAAAAATGTATCAAAAGCTGGGAATTACTGTGCTTATATAACCCATAAGAAGTACCCTGATCTCTATAATGAAATCCAAAAATCTCAAGAAAGTAAAATAGAAACCAGCACACACACAGCCAAAAAAGAATTTTCAGCAGCATTAAAAGCTGGATTGGACGTTGCTCAACATAAGTTGGAATTTTGCTCGACCACACAACAAAATATTGTTCCTCATGAAGAACAGGAAATGATCAGAACCTTCATTAACAACATTGAACAACAGTCCTTTGATGCAATTAAGACCAAGCCTGTAGCAACAAGAGGCTACAGCCCAACTTACCTACAAGAAGTGGCCAAAAATGTTCAAGAAGACGTGACAAAATTTGAATCAGAGAGGAACTATTCATTCAATAAGGAGTTTACAGTTGACGTCTTGTTGTATGTTTTTGAAGGGTTGGGGAGTTGGCTTTCAGATTCTCACAAAACATTTAAAAAGAACAATGATGCCCTCACTTATCTGAACAACAATAAACCACAATATTACAATGTTTTAAGAAGCTTTTGCAAAGGAAACTCATCTGCTGTTGTTTTTGGAGAAATGATCTGTGACAAACTGAAGGTTTCCACCGTTGAGGCTGTCTGTAACAAGACCGCCATTGATCTGGCAAAAGACATGAGGTGCAGTTTCCCAGCATTCAGTGGGAACAGGTTGGACTTGGAGAAACATGTGTTGAAATCACTTGCAGTAAATGAGAACTTTGATGATTTCATCAACTACATACGACATCCAAGGAGGCAAGTAGAGACTTTTATAAAAGAAGAAGTAGAGAAATACATCTTCAGAGAACACGAAGGTAAAGCTCAGAATATACTGAAGAAAAACATTGATGACATCAGTCAGCTTGTGAGACGAGCTTTATTTGAAGCAACAGAAAGAGTCAAAACCCAGGGAGGAGACACAGAGATGTGGGTGAACGAATTTTCCTCTTTCCTCAAGGATGAGCTGCCACTTGATACCATTTGTTGTAAAAACTTCAGTGACATAAACAACTTTGACTTTCTTAAAGAAGAGATAGAGAAAGGTCTGGTTAACATCACTGAGGACATGAACCACCTCTCCCTGGATAAGATGAAGGAATTCAGACTGAGACCTGATCAAATCCTCATTGATCAGCTGTGTAAGTGCTGCTGGGAAACGTGTCCATTCTGTGGAGCTGTTTGCATCAACACCCTGGAAGATCACAGTCCTGATGACCACAGTGTCCCTTTTCACCGGTCATCTGCAATCAATGGTTGGCACTTCACAGACACAGACATAATGAGTGTTGATTTCTGCACAACAAAAGTTGCAAGTGACAGAAATTTCCGTCCTGATAAAACTTCAGAAGACTGCTATCCTTACAAACAGTACAGAGAAGCTGGACCAAGGTATGCTAACTGGAGAATCACCCCAGATGAATCAAAGCTGAAATACTGGACATGGTTTGTGTGTCGATTTAAAAAAGAACTGGAAGACTACTATAAGTTAAAATTCAAGGGCAAAGGTGAAATTCCCAGCAAGTGGAAAACACACACAAAAGAAGAGGCTATTCAGAGTCTACATGACATTGTGAGTGAAACAAAATAATTACAACTCTACCACAAATCATGATGACTGTATTTCCTAGTACAATTCTATAGAGCAGCATGCACACAATTGTAAATTGTGTTTCAATAAAGAATATGTGATCTTTTGTATTTTTCATACTGTTATTCTGTATTTGTATTTGAAACAACCATCCCTGATGGAAGGTTATTTTTGTTTAAGTATTTGTGGTGTTATATTAGCATTGTTTTATGGAGATGATGGGCTAACTGCTTTAAATAAAATGAAACGCTATATTTGCTTGTATTCTAAAAAAATCTCACAATAAATAACTGAAATGTGAAAACACAAATCATAATACATTTTTATTTTCCCCCCTCATATTCAAATAGTAATAAAAGATTTCCCTTCATAAGTTTGCACAAATATTGTATTGATTCTTGTTTACAGCGATCCTGACTTTTACTGTACAACATTGTAAGTCATTTGGTGTGTAAATGTTGAAGAAGTGTGAAATAAGGATTTGATCCCCTGGCAAAACATAGCTTAGTACTTGTTGGCAAGCACAGAGGTCACACTTTTCTTGTAGTTAATTACCAGTTTTGAGCACATATCAGGAGGAATCTTGGTCCACTCCTCTTTGCAAATCATCTCCAAATCCTTAAGGTTTCAAGGCTGTCACTTTGCAACTCGAAGCTTCAGTTCCCTCCATAGTGCTTCTTTTTGTGCCACTCCTTTGTTGCCTTGGCCGTATGTTTTGGGTCACTGTTGTGCTGGAAGACCCATCCACGACCCATTTTCAGTGCCCTGGCAGAGGGAAGAAGGTTGTCACTCAGGGTCATTTTGTGTTTCTTCCATTTTCAAATGATGGCACCAACAGTTGTTTCTTTCTCACCCAGCTTCTTGCCTATGGTCTTGTAGCCAAATCCAGCCTTGCGCAGGTCTACAATCTTGTCCCTGATGTCCTTAGACAGCTCTTTGGTCTTGCCCATGGTGGAGAGGTTGGAGTCTGATTGATCGCATGGACAGGTGTCTTTCATACAAGTGACATGTTTTTTTCAGTGTGTCTAAGGAGTATTTAACCAGTCTGTGGGAGCCAGAATTGTTAATGGTTGGCAAGTGATCAAATACTTATTTCAATGAAATGCAAATCAACTTATATCTTTTATATAATGTGGTTTTGTGAATTTTCTTTTTGATATTCTGTCTCTCATTGTTAAAAGGAACCTACCATTAAAATTATAGACTGTTCGCTTCTATGTCAGTGGGCAAACTTACAAAATTAACAATAAAAATAATAATAAATAAACAAATGAATAAGAATGGGAAAATATAAAACTGTAAAATAGAATAAAATAATGATAAGACTATGACATAAAAGCCAGATCAAAGAGAAAACTGGACAAACCAAATTTACAAATTAGTTTTATACACCAAAAACACTGTTATACCATTACAAATATGCGTTAACTTCCGGCTAACATCAGTGGCAAAATTAATGTATATGCTAATGCTTACATTCACCTTCACGTCTCCTGCCTCTCCGCCTCATCCCACCAGTGACACACAGTGACCTGAGCAAAAAGAAAACAACTCGATGAAACGTTGGATAATTTAATGGGCTGCGTCGGTTACCACCATCATGTGATTGGTGTAGTGAGAACGTCATCTTTTAAAAGAGGAGATAATAAACAGAAACAGACATATGGTGTTAAACTTCTGGGCCATAATAACCTCGTTCTTTCTTTATTGATAAACTGAGCGCCATCCAGCAGATCGAAACACTCGAGGATGTTTAAAAAGTGACTGTAACCGGTAGATTGAGAACCCCAACAGTAGATACTGAGCAAGATAGTTATCTGTTGGCGGCCTGCCACTCCTAAATGAATGTAGAGGAAACACTGAGTAGGTATTTATTTCAGTCACACTGGTTTAATTTTTGTCTAAAAGGTTACTGAATCAATTTAAAGTCACTGATCGTATCGTTCTAAATTAACTAAAATCGTCCTTGAATCATATTGGCAACCACGAATCTTGAATCGAATCGTATCGTTGTTAAAACGAATCGTTACACCCCTAGTTTTTAGCCTATTTTTAAAAGTGTCAATGTTTCTAGCTCCTCAGATCCACAGGCCTTTCCAGTTTTGGAGTGTAGTGGGTGAAAGCAGCATTACCAAATGTTTTTGTTCTACTCTGTGGAACAATTAAAGGAGAGGAGCCTTTCCTTCCTTTTCTACACGAGAAGGAAAAGGTATAGCTTGGTGGACAGGCCTCTAAATGTGTGGCAGAAGCAGCATTTCCATTGCAGTATTTGGCCAAATAAAAGCGATATTCCTGAAATTTTGAAAAACTACTGTATGTGTTTCCACGGAAAGGCATTTTGTAAGGCTTCGTCTTGCGATATCCTGTAATTCTCCTAAACACTTGTCACACCACACACCTCTTTGAGGAAGATGGACTTCAAATGAACTGGTCACGTGATCCCCTGCGTCATCTCCAGTGATGACAGTGACGGGGAACGCACTTCCACTTTTGCAATAAATTTTTATATTGATGATATATTGACATGAGAGTGTAAAAATGTTTTAGCAATATTTTGAGAGGCTTTTCTGAGTAATGGGAATGCAGCAAGTGATGAGTTCATTAATGCAGAATGCTTTGTTTGCCTCATTAAACAGAACCTTTCTGATTTTCTGGCTGTTTTGTGGATGAAATGGAGTTTTTGTTTATGTTAACTGTAATCAGGTTGTTCATTTTTGGTCCCTTTGTAATTCTTAATGCAGTATGATATCAGGCTGAGATGATGGGTTTGATGAGAGCAATACAGGTGCGTGGGTCATGTGTTAGTCATGGTCAGGGGTCTGCTCCAGAGCCGCATGCGGCTCTTTCATCCCTCTGCTGCGGCTTCCTGTGGTGAACTGTGTAGAGTAAGGACACTGATCAAACCCCTTCACTACAGCAACAGCTACACAACACCTGAATGACACTGAATGCCACACCACTCACACTCATGGTTGTGACATCAACCAAAAACACTGAACTCCCACAGTGCATTAAAGTAGATATACATCTTGCTATGGAGTATCTTATTCAAATGTATTTTATTTTAGACTGTTAATTTAATTTTTTTTTAAATGTAATACTACCCCCCCCCTCCCATTGTCTTCTAGACCCCATCCCAACTAAATTGCTCAAGGGTGTTTTTCCTTTCATTAATACCTCCGTATGAAATCAGATAAACTCATTTTTATTAACAGGATATGTGCCCCAGTCTTTTGAAACTGTTGTAATTAAACCATTACTTAAAAAAAAAAAAAAAAAAAAAAACTCTTTACCCAGATATTCTAGCCAACTATAGGCCATTTACCAATCTTCCTTTTATCTAAAATTTTAGCAAGGGTTGTTGTCAGTCAGTTGGTTGATCATTTAAAAATAGTTTATTTGAAGAGTTTCAGTCAAGTTCATCATAGTACAGAAACGGCTCTGGTTTTACCAATAATCCCCTCATGGCTTCAGACGATGGTGATACCACTAGATCTCAGTGCTGCATTTGACACTATTGATCACAGTATTCTACTACAGAGACTTGAAAGTGTGATCAAGGTTACAGGAAATGCATTAGACTGGTTTGATTCATATCTGTCAGACAGATTTCAGTTTGTCCATGTAAACAACAACTCTTCTATATATACCGAAGTAAGCTATGGAGTTCCTCAGGATTCTGTGCTTGGACCCATATTATTCACATTATACATGCTTCTCTTAGACAGTATCATTAGAAAGCATGGCATAAACTTCCATTGCTACGCAGATGATACCCAGCTATTTATCCATGAAACCAGATGAAACTAATCAGCTGGTTAAACTCCAAGCACCTTAAAGACATAAAGGCTCGGATGACCTGTAATTTTCTACTTTTAAACTCAGACAAAACAGAAGTGATTGTATTTGGCCCTAAGCACGTCAGAGATTCATTATCTAATCACCTGGTTTCATTGGATGGCATTACCTTGGCCTCCAGTACTACTGTGAAAAACCTTGGTATTATATTTGACCAGGATATGTCCTTTAATTATCACATAAAGCAGGTGACCAGGACTGCTTTCTTTCACCTTCGAAATATCCTCAAAATTAGGAACATCCTTTCTCAGAATGATGCGAAAAACTAGTTCATGCATTTGTGTCTTCCAGGCTGGATTATTGTAACTCATTACTGTCTGGCTCCAAATAGCACTTTTAAAAGCCTCCAACTGATTCAAAACACTGCAGCAAGAGCACTGACAGGAATTAGCAAGAGAGATCATGTTACCCCAGTTTTAGCTTCTCTTCATTGGCTCCCTTTAAAATCTAGAATTGAATTTAAAATCCTCCTACTTACATACAAGGCCTTGAAAGGCCTAGCTCCACCATATCTGAAAGACCTCATAGTACCATATTGTCCTAACAGATTATGATCTCTAAGTGCAGGTCTGTTTGTGGTTCCTAGAGGTTCTAAAAGTAGAATGGGAGGTAGAGCCTTCAGCTATCAGGCTCCTCTCCTGTGGAACCAGCTCCCAGTTTGGGTTCAGGAGGCAGGCACAGTCTCTACTTTTAAGGTCAGGCTTAAGACTTTCCTTTTTGACAAAGCTTATAGTTAGAGCTGGACTTAACCGTCCCTTAGTTATGCTGCATTAGGCCAAGGCTGCTGGGGGACGGTGCACTAAGGACATGTCTTTTACTCTCTCTTTTCTGGCTCCAAGCTCCTGTCCTCTCATATCTTATAATTTTATTTTCTATCTCTTATAATTTATTTTCTATTACTAACCACTGTGTCTCACTCTCTCCACTCCCCCTCCATCTTCTTGTGAGGGTCTCTGGTCTGGAGTGCTGAATATCAGACCTGTGGAGCTCCATAAACTACATCTGCTGCCGTGGCCTCATCAACCAGCCCAGTCTTCATGGTCTGGAGTGCTGTGTATCAGACCTGTGGAGCTCCATAAACTACATCTGCCTCAGTTTTCATGGCCTCCTCAAGTTGTCCACTTCTACCTAGATGAACTATTCACCAACCTGCCCATGATTCCTGTTATACTCACAAACTGTCACATAAGATCATCAGCTATGTGTTATATTACTAGATCCTATGTGTTTCCTTCAGCTTGAAGGAAGTTGAAGGATTGAAGTTTGCTTATCTTGTTTCTCTTGTTCTTCTTCTCTCTCTCTTCTCTGTTTCTACCCAACTGGCCTTCTGCAGATGGTTCCTCCATATGAGCTGTATTCTGCTCAAGGTTTCTTCCTGTTAAAAGGGAGTTTTTCCTTGCCCCCGTCGCGCTCCGCCCGTACAGAAGGGAGGAGCACTACCTCTGTGTGTGTCAGTGAATTTCCATGTGTAGCCGAAAAACTAGCTACTATTATCTTAGCTGGTATCCTGTGTGTGAAATATTGGGGTGTGACGTACCCTAGTCTTTTTAAAAGTAACGTGCCCATCACTGCTAGTCACTAGGGAAAGTAACTATTGCATTACTCTTCTTTTTTTTTTAAGTTTAAATGTGTCTAATGATTTGGATTTTTTTCACAATTTGTTTCACAAGCCAGTTGCATGGAATAAAATTGCATAGACACGTACTTACACAGAACTTTTAATGTTTATTGCACATCAGACCCTGGTAGACAAAATCGCGGGTCGACCCGAGTCGATTTGCCTTTGATGCTTTCCCATTGGACCCCCCTGTGCTGCGTGCCTGTGTTGGGCGTACATTGCAGATAAAGTTGCAGTTTGTTGATGACCTAAAGAATGGACTGGTCAAACCCCCGCTCTTTCAAAAGGCTACTGATATTAGAATAAATCACTGTGTCTGTACAGAGCCAAATCCCCCTTTTCTCGGATGCAGAGCACTGCCATGATTGTTGAAGTGTGGGAGATCGCTATACAAGATGGATATAAACACAGTCACCGTTCACCTATGAGCTTCCATTAAAGATCGAGTATCAACACATTTGATTTGTTTGATTGAAAAAAAGGAAAAACTATCTCTGCTCTTCAGAGATCAGTCTTTATGGGAGTAGACTGAAACTAGTTTTCGAGCTGAAGCTTCTACAATGATACAGTCTGTCAGGCCGTTGAGTCAGAATGTAACAGGCAGATTGAGTCAGAGAGAAAAACCCGGTTTGACCAGTGAAAGCTCACAACGGTTGTTTCGGCCCTCCCTCCTCTCCTCGAACAAAAACAAACAAACAAACAAAAAAAAAAACACAGCTTTGTGGCTCCCGTGGCTGAGAATCAAGTCGGATGATAACAGACACCCCAATGTGGACGTTTAAGCCCGGCCACAGGCTGCATGATCATCAGCAAGTGATCGAATGAAATATTGGTTTATTTTATTTTATTAATGTATTTATTTTTTTGCTTGTTTTAACTGGCCCATCCATTTTTATGGCCCACCCACAATCAAAATCCTGGCGTCACCAGTGCTACAGACACAATCTTTGAATGGACAGAAAAAGAAAAAAATGTAAAGGTACTCTGCTCTACAATCCTTGTGTAAACTGTACCGAAGATGATTAAGACACTGTAACAATAAAAATTAAAAAACATTTGAAAAATGTATTCTTTATGAATTTACATTTTCACATTTCAGAAAACATAAAACTTCAAACATGGTCTTTCATTTTATTTAAAGCTGTAACCCCATCAACTCCATAAAATTATGCTGATATAAGCACAAATACTTAAGTACTGTAACAAAAATGTACTCACATCATAGATGGTTATTTCAACTTTAAATGCAGAACAACGGTATAAAAAATACAAATGATCACATATTTTTTTATTGGATTTATAATAGTACACATGCTGCTTTACAGAATTTTACTAGGAAGTAATTGTGATTTGTTTTAATTAGTTGTTTTAATTATTTTGTTTCACTCACAGTTTTACATTTCATCAAGACTCTGAATTGCTTCTTCTTTTGTGTGTGTTTTCCACTCACTGGGAATTTCACCGTTGCCCTTGAATTTACATCTATGGTGGTTTTCCAGGTTTTTTTGAAATCGACACACAAAC
This sequence comes from Mugil cephalus, assembly GCF_022458985.1. NCBI lineage: Eukaryota > Metazoa > Chordata > Actinopteri > Mugiliformes > Mugilidae > Mugil > Mugil cephalus. The sequence goes on along the minus strand of NC_061789.1, from coordinate 3,720,491 downwards.
CATGTCCAGTATTTCAGCTTTGACTCATCAGGGGTGATTCTCCAGTTAGCATACCTTGGTCCAGCTTTTCGGTACTGTTTGTAAAGATAGAGGTCTTCTGAATTTTCACCAGGATAAAAAGAATCATCACTTGCAACATTTGTTGTGCAGAAATCAACATTCATTAGGATTGTGCCTCTGTAGTGCCAACCATTGACTGCACCAGGCCGGTGAAAAGGGACACTGTGGTCCTCAGGACTGTGGTCTTCCAGGGTGTTGGTGCAAACAGCTGCACAGAATGGACACTTCACCCAGCAGCACTTACACAGCTGATCAATGAGGATTTGATCAGGTCTCAGCCTGAATTCCTTCATCTTATCCAGGGAGAGGTGCTTCATCTCCTCAATGATGTTAACCAGCCCTTTCTCTATCTCTTCTTTCAGAAAGTCAAAGTTGTTTATATCACTGAAGTTTTGACAACAAATGGTATCAAGTGGCAGCTCATCCTTGAGGAAAGAGGAAAATTCATTCACCCACATCTCTGTGCCTCCTCCCTGGGTTTTGACTGTTTCTGTTGCTTCAAATAAAGCTTGTCTCACACGGTGACTGATGTCATCAACATTTTTCTTCAGTATATTCTGAGCTTTACCTTCGTGTTTTCTGAAGATGTATTTCTCTACTTCTTCTTTTATAAAAACCTCTACTTGCTCCCTTGGATGTCGTATGTAATTGATGAAATCATCAAAGTCTTCTTTCTGTGCAAGTGATTTCAACACATGTTTCTCCAAGTCCAACCTGTTCCCACTGAATGCTGGGAAAGAGCACCTCATCTCTCCAGCGAGATCAATGGCGGTCTTGTTACAGACAGTCTCAACAGTGGAAACCTTCAGTTTGTCACAAATCATTTCTCCAAACACGACAGCAGATGAGTTTCCTTTGCAGAAGCTTCTGAAAACATTGTAATATTGTGGTTTATTGTTGTTCAGGTAAGTAAGGGCATCATTGTTCTTTTTAAATGTTTGGTGAGAATCTGAAAGCCAACTCCCCAACCTTTCAAAAACATACAACAAGACATCAACTGTGAACTCCTTCTTGAATGAATAGTTCCTCTCTGATTCAAATTTTGTCGCTTCCTCTTGAACATTTTTGGCCACTTCTTGTAGGTAAGTTGGGCTGTAGCCCCTTGTTGCTACAGGCTTGGTCTTAACGGTATCAAGGGACTGTTGTTCAATGTTGTTAATGAAGGTTCTGATCATTTCCTGTTCTTCATGTGTAAAAACATTTTGTTGTGTAGTTGAACCAAATCCCAACTTATGTTGAGCAACGTCTGAACCAGCTTTTAATTCTGCCGAAAATATTTCATTGTTCATGTGTGTGCTGGTTTCTGCTTTACTTTGTTGAGATTGTTGGATTTCATTACAGTGTTCTTGGTACTTCTTATGGGTTATATAAGCACAGTAATTCCCAGCTTTTGATACATTTTTGTATCTTCCACTGCTGTTGGATTCATTTATGAGAGACCGTTCAATCACCAGCTCTTCAAGGATGAACATTTTATCTTCCTCCAAGTTTATGTCCTTAATAGGTTTTATATCTTCAGTTAATTCACTGACACAGTCAGTCCAAACAGAGTTGAAATGCTTCTGAAGCTCCTCTTCATCCTTTGCCTTGTCTTTTAACTGCTGAGCGAGCTCTTTGCTCTTTTGTAGCAGTTTGTTCTCAAACTCTGGCTTTTTATCATCAAGCTTTTTACAAGCTTTCTTTTGCTGGATAACTTCATCAAGCTTCCTTTTCACTTCTTTCACCTGATCCTCATGAAACTCCTTGATTTTGATTTCAAATCGGCCTCGCCACTGAACCAACATGTCTTTGTCTCTGTTGTCCTCAAAGTACAACGTCATGTCTTTCTTGATTTTTTCATATGTTTTGCTCATTTCTTTCAGAAGGTAAGTATGGTCAACCTTGTCAAGTTTTCCATTTTCAATCTTGGTGTAAAGTTGGTTTTCAATGGTCAGCATGCTGCTCCTAAGGTCCCAGGTCCAGTTCCCATATTGGACCTCAAGCTTTCTGTATGCTGCAATTTCAAGCGTGTTTTTGAAGCTGAAAACAAACTGTTCGTTCATCAGGGCATTCCACAGGTCTTGAATTGTGCTTTTAAAATGTGAGAGAGTGATTCCAGCAGACTGTGAAGCCTTAGTGAGGATCATACTCTTCAGTTCTTGGACACTCTCACTGTAACCAGGATTTGGGGGGGCCATTGGTGGACTTCCTTCCCATAGCTGGGCAAAGTATTTCACATCTTGTAGCACATCAAATTCAATGACGTCACTGAAGCACTCAGCATCATATACCTCCTCTTTGGCAGCGAGCTGAGCCATCTGGTCCAGTTTTTCTTGCAGGCGTCTCTTTCCATCCATGTTTTTCTCTGCAGCTCCAATGTCTGTAACATTCTGGTGAACAAACACACAACTCGGAGAAAGCTTAACTTTCTTCATCCTCATGAAAGCCTGGACAACAATCTGCAGGACATCTTGCATCTCAGCTGGATTCTCACCAAAGATGTTGATCAGTGTCATGTTTCCCAGGCCAACAACAAATGTGGCCAGGGCGTTGTCGTGGTGAAGAGTGGCGTTACCTGCCAATTCAAGAGCACGTAGTCCTTCAGTGTCCACTACAAGAACATAGTCAAACCTGAAGTCTTTCTTTATTTCCTCTGACACTTTGACCAGCTGCATGAAAGCACCCTTGGTGCACCTACCAGCACTCACTGCAAACTGCAATCCAAACATGGCATTCAGCATTGTTGATTTTCCACTGCTTTGTATGCCCAGAACCGACAGCACAAAAACTCTCTGGTCGCCCAGTTTCTTGATGACTTCTTCTAAAACACTAGATATCCACGTTAAAGGCACATGACCTGCATCTCCATCCATCAGCTCCATAGGGCGTCCTGATATCATCAGATCCGCGGCCAGTTTAGGGTATTTGGACCAGTTGGTCTGCCCACTGTTTGGTTGTTTCTTCAGAGCTTGATGAGCTTCATAGATCTGTCCCATTTCTCGAAAGATATGCTCCAAACCAAAAGTTGCTGACTGCAGTTTTTTTGATATTGTTTCAAGCTCATCTTGTTTACCTTCTAACAGTTGAGATTTGGGGTGTTTCTTCTTCAGAACCAAGACCTCAGACCATTTTTCATCATAGCTTTGGAGAATTGAAGACAGATCGTCTGTGCAGAGGGCATCTATTAAGATCTGAGTCCATTTCAGGAAGTACTCTTTCTCCTGGGACGACAAAGAAATGAGGCTTTCAGTGAATGACTTCATCAGTTCACTACAGGAAGCAGAGCATTGATCTTCTCTGATTTTCATCAGCTGCTGATTTTTCTGACTTTTTTCCTTCTCCACGTTTCCTTTCAGATGATACAGTTCTTTTTTTATTCTCGACCACTGGTGCCACAGTTGACCTTGACAGGGGAGAAATCTATCTTTAATCTTTGAAACATTCATCCCCTGAAACAAATTTGATATTTTAATTGCTGCCTTTTCCCCTTTTCGACACACTGGGTCGTCTTCATCCACTCTGATTCCAGAGACATTGGCCATAGATTTGAGCTGGAAGGAGGTTTGGAGTCCAGACAACATGTTTCCAATAATTCCTTTCAGTGTTTTTGAAACATCTGATTGACTTCTGTCTTTCAGACCCATTTTGTACTTTCCTTGTTTCATCCGAACTGAGTCACAATCATTATCAGCAATAAGAATAATGAGAGGCTTCTGAGACTTGTAAAGATCTTGTAAACATCTGTGTCTTTTTTCCAGAGTTGGTACAAGAACTACATTGACTGAAGAAGTTTCAGTCAGTATTTTAGTTTGTGTTTCAATCATCAGAGCATCACCATGAAGATTACAGAAGGCAATGCAGTCAGTGAAGGAATCATTAGGTTTTCCAGCAGGGCAGTACCAGGCAATCTCTACCACACCGTCCATCAGATAACGAGATTTGGTGCTGCCTGGACAGTTTCTGTGGAAGAAGGTGTTGTGACGGTCGTTGATCAAAGAGTTCATGAGCTGTGATTTCGACTCAGATAATGAACCCAGGCGGAAAAATGACACCATGTGTGTCTCAGCGTTGCAGATGGGCATACTCTTCATGGTGACAAGTTTTGAATCATCTTTGACTTGAGTTGTCTTCCATGTCTTTATTATTTGTCTAAATGTCCACAGAGGACATTCGATTGTTGCGGTCTCCGGGTTAGGAACAAGGAAAGGCAAGGCGTACTGACACTGTGATAACTTTGTAATCATGTTCTGCTTAAGGAAGCTGTCTGAGCAGTGAAATACTGCCATTTGAACATCCATTGGATGCACGTTGGTTTGTTTTGATTCATCAACATCTACAGTTGTCCCAAAAAGAGCATCTAAGTCATCGTCATCTGATTCAACAGACTGTGAATGTCTCAGATCAGGACTGCCCTGTCTTTCAGGAATATATCTGGCTCTGTAGTCTAATACCATTACCCTCTGAAGAAAAGTATTAGGGAAATCTTTCTCAGATATGTCTTGTGTCGTTTTTACAGGTGGGCCTATTTTGAGAAAGTCTGCTGGTGACAACTTCTGTTGGTATTGAAGGTGAAGTCTTCGGAACAGTGTTTCAGTTTCTCCTTGACATTTTTGTCTGTCGCTGTCTTCTGCAGAAAAACAATGTGTTACTAGATTGTCAAGAGAACAGACATGTACAGTATACTCGGTACTAGTCAACAGTTTGAACACACCTACTCATTCATGTTTTTTTTTCTACAATACATGAATTTTCTACAATTCTACAATCTAAATTCATATTTTATGCTTTTCAAATTCACATAATAGAATAGGCAGTTGTTTTAGTTTCTAAGTCTAAGAAGAAGATATGTAGATATGTAAATGCTACCAAAAGCTGCTTTTTCCAGATACTGAAAGAGTGGCCCCAACACCTCACTCTGCAGCTGGGACCTCGATGTTCTAACCGAAACAGTGTAATCAGTCCACATTGGTAGTAGACACTGAGCCACCACTACCATGAGCACTGGAGCCTCCAGGTTCTGCATTCTCAGCCCTATTCACCCAGACCTGTTAAAATTCTAATATTAACCCTTTAAAACCTGAACATCTGTGTGTGCACAAAAAAGAAGCTTGCGGTATTTGAATTACCGTAACTCACCAATGGAATTCAAAGTGTGGTTTAACACTGACGCACCGCTGCTGTCGGCTCCAAGTTGAGGAGCAATGCATGATCGCAGAGCACCAGGTAGAGAGAGTTGTTTGGAGGAATTTATTAGTAAACTAAGTTAGTCATAAACTTGAGACGAAGGTCTTCCAGACAAAAGCACAACTTCCCAGTGTTCAGTCACACTTTGAATATTGTCAATAGCGCAAAACAACTGTGAGTTACAGTAATTCAAAATTGCTGTGCTTTGATAGATCCTTCAGGCTTTAAATGGTTAATAAAAAGAAAATTCATTCGTGCATGTGCCGCTAATCTTGTTAATACGTCAGGAGCGTCATCAATGGCCAAACTAATGAAATCGATTGTAGTTCTATAAGTTCAGACTTATTGGTATGTTAAAAGTATAGGCTATTACTTTGAAAACACTTGAAATTTGACAATAAATGATATAGAAATGTACGTACATTGATGATTTTATTTGCATCGGGGTACACCATTTCAAGCAACATCAGCGACACAACTGCCCTGGGGCAGTAGTAGTAGTTATTATCTGTGTCTTACTGTATTAGAATATATGTAGTACAGTGGGGCTAGAAATCACAATATTTCACATCTCTGCTTTCATTTACCTGTGAGGGAGTAACAACAGTTATGAACTGTCTCTTTAATCTTAGAATATATGGGAACCAACCTTTTGTGTCTTCAGTTTTGTTATAAAATACAGAAACTAGAAAATAATAATAATGATAATAAAAAGAAAAAAACAAAAAAACAATGAGTATGTGTGTCCAAATCTTTGTCTGGTACTAGGTATGCTCCTCTTCCTGATTTAATCCCATGGTTTCATCAGGTTACATGTCATTGTTCACTTAAATTTTTGATTAAAAAAAATACCCTTTTCTTTGGTTTCAGGTCGTGATGACATGAGTTCAGCGTCTCCTGCTGTGTCGTCATGAGTTGTCTCAGAGTGTTCAGCTCCACCAGCTTCATTCAGGGCATTACACTAAGAAAAGATAGTTTTCACGTTTAACTTTATTCATGTGGTTAGAACATTTGGAATTAACAGTGTGTTCAGTAATATTCAGGCCAAGAAATCTACAGTCCGATACAGATAAAAGAACACCAATTCAGGAAAATAAATAGTGGGAAAAAAAACAAAGAAGAAATGAAGACTTTACCTTGGTTTCAGAGGAATGGTCCATATTTTCTAGTGTGGAAAAAATAACAAATATTATCTTTTATTATTATTATACACGTGATGGTTTTATGTATAACTGAAGCATATTATGTAGGTAACAGTTTTGTTTTTCATTTGTTTTATTTTAAGCTGTATTTATTCACTTTTTAAAATCTAATAAAACATGCACACATGACATACTACAAAGTATTAGTAAATAGTAGCAGGACCACATCGTCTGTCTGTGTTGTTTGTTTGTCGTAGTCTCTTTTTGTCCAGCTAATTCATGTGTACTCCAGAATTTATCCAACATTACACAAGGATACTGTTACATCTTCAGTGTTTGTAATCTCTTTCCCTAGGTCATCTTGCCACAGTGATTTCAAGGTGAACTATATTGGCTTTGCATGTCAAGTTTATCATATACTTTGGATACACTTCCTTTATTGTGTTGGTTAAAAGTATGAATTCCATTGTCAACTGGTTTGGAGAGTGAGGATATGAAGGAAGATTTTTCTTTAAAAGTTCTGTAAAAACGTGTTATATATATTTTTGTAACTACTAAAATTATTTAAAATGAGGGTGCAAGAACAGACTTTAGAGGGAACCAGTACGCCATCCAAAAGTTTTTCAGCCAAATATTCAGATCTGGTACCCAACTGCTACATATAGGAATAGGTTTTCTTTTTCTCAAAAAGGGTCAAAATCAAAGCTCTGATGTATCTTTAATTGGGTTGCATGTTGTTGTACATTTAATTCTATCCACGTTAAAATCTCACCTGTCCCAGTGGTTTCTTCTTTGTAGAGTTTCTGCTCCAGTTGTTCTTTCTGTTCTTTATTCCCATTACACATCAGTGTTGTGTAGCAGTGGCGATCGTTTTCAGAGACCATGACGTCTATTTTTTCCAACAGATCTATCATCTCTTTTTCATCTGTCATACTTCTTCTGCATGTGTGGAATCTTTGCTCAGCAAAACTGGAGAAATCTTTAAAGTCTTCCAGTGCACTTTCACATGTTTCATCCAACTCATGAGTCACTATTGTCATTACATAAGAAAGAAAGTCTTTGCCGAAAGCTTTTTCTAACCTCTGCACTGCTGAGTGGTAATGGTTGACGTGCAGACCATTTGGCAGCAGTAGGACAAACGCATGAATTCCCTGATTTAACGGGATTCTGTGAATGTTTGGAAAACCAAGCCTGTTAATGACGGAGATGTGCCGACCACACAAATCATACAGTTTGGAGGAAAAATGCTCCACATTTGTTGGCTCGTCATGTTCAAGTAAAATGTTTTTTGGTCCAATCTCAATGGAATTAGTATCACCGATTAACACAAGTGTGAGCTCAGGCTCCACTGAAAACAAACAGAAGAACATCAGTAGGTTAGACAATCAAGTTCATTAATCCTAAAATAAAATTTATAAAGTCTTATAATCAGAGTTCCTATTTAAAATATTACTTTTGTCTTTCCTTTCAGCTGATGCAGACTTTGTTTCCCCTCTCGTGTCCTTTGTCTCTGAGTGCTGAGCTTCATCATTCATTGAATCAAGCTAAACAAAAGAAAGGAGATTTATTTTTATTACAATTCATTTCACTTCGAATTTGAGAAAGCATAGCATAGAAATGCATAGAAAAGGACTACGGATAGAAATTAGCTTCCCTCTAAATCTGTCATATTTACACAACGTCGTGTATTTACAAGTTTTCTATTAATTTGCATCTCACCAAATAAACAAATTAAATGAAATAGAATACCTTTGAGTCAGCTGTACTCTCCTCTAACTGGACTGTAGAGACATGCAATAAAGAACATTCATATGAAATCGACATACACACTGTTATTGACAGAACCTTTTTACTTCATGAAATAAACTTCTTGTGACAATGTTCTACTGGGAAACTTTTGGACCTGTCATGTGGATGTTTCTTAGATATGTAGCACCAAACGAGACTAGACCAGTCACCCCCCATCCCAAAGCAATGACTCCTTGATGGCAGCAGCCATCAAGTATCTGTGGGTTGATCACAGATACTTGACCCCCTGAATGTGAATGTTGAAAGCATGAAATCAAGTTTTAAAGCTTGAATAAAAGGTTTGTTTCATAATGTGATTGATGCACACAGAAACAGCACAAACTAAACTAATATTGTTGCTTATTTAAACTATTGGAGTTTTTACTAAAGGAGACGTTGTGTAGCAACAGCAAACGTGAAAAGTAATATTTATGTTACATGCTTACAGAAATATAAAAGTCTGACACCAAACCAAAACACAAGAAACACAATGAGGCCATTATCTAAGAACAATAAAAAAGAAACAAGCAGAAAAAGCAGAGGCATGTGGAATGTTGCTGTTGTTCATTCCCTCCGGAGATGAGTCACATTCACTGGGAACGTGGCTCGTCTGCATTAGCAAGGAAGATCAGCTACAGCCACAATGAGGGTTCATACAAAACTGATATCTGATTAGCAGACCAGTTGGACTAGAGAAAATAGACTGGCTAGGACATAGTTAACCAATCCACCAATAAAACATCTAAAAGCAACATTAACTAACTCTGATTAATTGAAAAGAAGTATATTTTACAAACTTCCAGTGACATAAAATTTAGTCAGAACCTGAATAAAAATAGAGACATTAAATGTGTGAACAGAGATTTTTAAATCCTGAATCCCGTTTCTCTTCATGATAAACATTTTCCAATTTTTTTATCTGTAAATTACTCAAGTCACATGTATATGGATTATTATAAGTATTATAATAAATATTGGTTATTAGTAAAGGAGAGAGGGAGAATACAGTATATTGTGATAAAAAGAAGACATTAAAAGCAAAAATCAAACACAGAAGTCTATGGACAAAAAATGTGTGACATTGTTTGAAAAACTCACCATTTGCTGTGTTTCTGAACCTGTCTGTTGTGTAGAAATGGCTCCTTCTATATATAGAGAGAGATCAGGTGATTATGTCTACCTCACACAAACACCTCCCATGTACCTTCAACAGTTGTGATGTGATTTGATAACTCTTAGTGGGTGTGAACTTGAAAATCAGTGATGAAAAGAAGGAAGTGAAAGTTTCCTTGTGAGTCTTTGTGACTTGAATAAAACACTGACTAGATTTAATGATGAGGTCCTGGTTGCATCTCCTAAGCATTTCCGTGCACATACAACAATGAACACCTGAAAAGTCACAGCTTCTTGGTTCCAAAGATATTCCCAGTATCCACCAGGAGATTCACTGTGTATTCAACACGAACAGAGAAGCACAGACTTTAAACTGCACTCTGCCCATAAGCACTGTGATCAAAATATGAAATGGCGGCATTAAGTTTCATCTTCATTGTCTCAGTTCCCAATTATTCTAATTTGAGGAGAGCTCACATTGAATTAGATTAGACTGAGAATGTAGTTTCTATCACTCCAGGAACAAGAAAGAGGAACAGGAAAATTGTTCAAGTACCTACATTTCAGTATTGCATGAAGTCAGACCAACCCTTTTACAATATAAAGGCTAACACTGATACAAGTGATCATGCGTTACATGAACATTACACGAACATTCCACAAGAGTGGAGTCATCAGTGACAGTTAACTTCAATTACTGCTTCATTGTTCTCATTATGTACTGCTACTTTTAACTTTAGTTTCCCTTCTTTTACGTGACCAGCTAACAGGGAATCGCTGATCCAATGCACATCCTCTGCTAGCTGAAGAGGCACTCACTTAAATCTCTTTTAGAGATTTATGTATTAATCCTAGACCTAAGAAAAGTTTAATTTATATGAAAGCTCTTGCATCCAGACTACAAAACACAAAACTAATTAGTTTTGTTGTGGAGTATCATCCATCTGCTCCGTACTCTGTGTGATCTGGAGAATCGGAGAAAGGCTGGTACTCCAGGACACACACCATGCAGTAATCGCCTGTTTTTTCCCCCCCTGCCAAGCTACAGTTTTCCCACTCCCGCCCAGTAGGTGACAGCAATGCACCTTTAAGCAGTAGCAGCAACATGTTAAAACAAAGCAGTAAAGAAGCGACTGTACGGAAAAGGGTCGGGCTGAGAAGGTGAAGGAAAAAAATGTGACAGAAAGTGAAGTCTTTAAATGTTGCAAACTAACACACTTGTTCAGGCAATTCAGGGTAATGTTAGTGACATGCAAGAAGAGGTGAGTGTTGAGGCCAGGATTCACGGGAGTCAGACAGCTGTGCTCAACACTCTAAAAAGTAAGTGTTATTTTTATGTGCAACTAAGCTACTGTGAACCTCTAGTCTAAGTCTTATTTCACCTGCGTTTACAGTAACTTGGCCATAGAACATTAGCCAAAATGATTTTATTGACTTTTTATCATTTGATCAGATTAACCAAGGGGTTAGGTTGCTTTAGCCTTCTTATTACATAGCCTAAATCTTCTGAAAGCAGTCCAGCATACTGAATGTTCTACTACGTGTTCCTCTTCACTGTGAATGCCACTGCCAGGCCCCCCATCACAACATCACAACACCACCACTGTCACCTGCCGTGGAAAACATGTCTGTAATTTTGGTACGTTTGGCAGCTTTTGCGTGAAGAGCAAGATTATTTTTTCCCTGCAGTATCTCTGCACCTCCTTTGCACTTTCCCTCCATTTCAGATCTGGGACTGTCGGCCCAAATAGCATGATGGCCTACCGGGAAAATGCCCTCTATGCCAGATGGCTAGTCTGTCCCTGGTCCTGGGTATTTGAGTCTTGCTCCACATGACTGAACTGCTCAGAACATGAACCCAGCAGGTTCACCTCCACTCATACATGTGACGCCGTGACCCACCAAAGAACTCTTCTCAGGCAGCACGAACTGACAGAAAACCAACTTACAGAGAATGGTCCGAAAAAGAGAAAATATCCAGTGAGCAGCAGTTGTTGATGTGAGAGGTCAGAGGAGAATGGGCAGACTGGTTGGAGATGATAGGGAGGCAACAGTAACTCAAATAACCACTGGTTCCAACCAAGGAATGTAGAATACCATCTCTGAACGCACAACACGTCCAACCTTGAAGAAGATGGGCTACAGCAGCAGAAGACCACACCGGGGGCCACTCCTGTCAGCTAAGAACAGGAAACTGAGACTACAGTTCACACAGGCTCAACAACACTGGACAATAGAAGATTGGAAAACGTTAGCGGTTACATTCAGATGTCAGGGTCAGAATTTACTGTAAACAACATGAAAGCATGGATCCATCTTGCCTTGTATCAACGGTTAAGGCTGGTGGTTTCCTCATGCCTTTCCTTTCTCTGTGAATCAAAGATAAACTGTATGAACGAGTCATTCAAGTTTGTTTCTCTGAAGCCATTCCTGTTTACAGCCAAAATACATTCCTGGGACAGGCGAGACTTAAAGTACACTAAATTATTAAAATGTAGTACAGTATGCAAATTCTCATACAATACTAATGACACTGTACACAAGTTAACCATCACTGATGATGACACCTGTATAATGTTTATCAGTTATCTCACTATCAGTGTTGGACTTTGTCAAAATAAAAAAACTGGCTTGTTAAAAAACTAATTTAAAGGTAGAAGAGAAACACCATAATCATCAGTCAGTGCTGACTGTTGGATGTCACCAAGATCTGATCTACGAGTAATGTGCATGCAGAGTTTCACAGCTCCTTAGACCTATCACGTCACTCCAGATCTGTCAAAGATAAATGGGAGGTGTTTGTTCAGGCTGACATAATAAGATATTGATCTCTCTATATATAAGGTAGGACGCTTCAACACAGAACAGCCAGAGTGGAAGAAACACAACAAAAGGTGAGTTTTTCCAACAATATTAGTGTTTTTGTGCACAGACTTAAATCTGAATATGTGTTTGACATTTCCTGTTTAAGTCATGGTTTCTCTGACTTGTGTTGGACACACACACACACACACACACACGCGTATTTAACCTTATTTACTTTTATATAAAAAAAAAAAAAAAATTGTTGTCAGATTCAGATTTGGTTACAGTTACGTCCATTTTTATTTTGGTATTTACATGACCTGGCTCAAGTTGCCACAACAACAGGATGACACACCATCGAACAATACTTGCCGAATTAAGAATCAACATGATGCACATAAGTGAAGACTATATGTGTAAATGCTGTAGAGTGTGGGAGACGGTAACCTTAATAAACACACCCAAACAGGAATGTGAAAAGCCTGGGAAGGAGAGCAGAGAGAGACTAGTTTAACAGGTAGGACCGAGGTACTCTTGACACGTCTCCCATAAATACCCATTCCCAAAGATGACACTAGGGGTCATCACAGACTTTTTGTCACAGTAGGAAAAGTACAGATGTACGGTTCCAACAAGTGTTCCAGTCAGAAATGACAGTGATTGCATTCATAAACCAGGACCTCCCTTCAGTGGAATGAGGAAATCTTTCTTTTTTCCTTCTAAAATCTTATGCTGCCTTGTATTTGGTTAACCGTTAACCAATCATCTTTCTCTATAGTCATCGCCCAGCCCACCTCATCATCAAATAATTTATTATGAACCCTAACTGTGAATTTTGCTGATCTTCATTCCTCATGTCTGGTTGTTTGTTTTCACTTTCATTCATTGATATTTGCCTCAGCATTATTTCTGCGTTTTGTATCAGTGTTATGTTTTTCTGCTTTATCTTGTCGGATTTTTGTATTTTTATTCTTTTCCTCCATGTTATTTTCATTAACCACTGTACCTTTGCACAAATAAGTCAGTTTATTTATAGTAACATATAACCTATATACAAATAAACATATAACCTTCATTGTTTTATACCACACCCTTTGACATATATATGCTTTAAATTGCATCCTTGACTTTGACACCGCGACATTGTGAATTAAATGGAAAAAGAAAATGTTCAAACTTCAATAACGTCTTTTACAGTATGTTATATGCAGTGCCTTTAGTCATTTGTTATTGAATTGTCTATGACTGACGTTTGTTGCAATTTTGTGAATTAAAGATGAAAGATAGAAGAAATGATGAGATGGAAGAGAACAATGACAACACAGCTGATGGAGGCGAAGGAGAATCTAAAACTGGTAAGAAAAGTAAACTAAAATAAAAAATAAAAAGGTCATAAAATAAGGAAAGTGGGCTGACCAATAATTGTTTTGTAGGTTGTTCATTTATATTCTGCTGTACCTCAAGATACTCTCCAGTCAATTGCGATGAAGTCATCAGCAAGGTATTTCTTTTTTGAGCTATATTAGTCACATTACTTCTCAAGAATTTTACCAAAGTTTAACTCAAGTTTTAAGTTACTTTTTTTTTTTATGAGAGTTTATTCTATAACATGCATTCGTCAGCACATCTTCCTGCTTTAATACAGTCCTCCTTGCATTTGCTAGGGAAAACTGTTTAGTAATTAAATCTTATTTATCCTTTGTAACTGAAGGGATTATGCATGTGGGTTGCTGTCTGTTCACAAATGTGCTCTCTCAGGAACATGAGAACATGATTTCTAACAATTTGACAAAAAATGTCAACTTGGACTCAAACAATCAAAAGCAATTAAAATCTCTTTTCTTAGTTTGATTGTCATGAAGATCAGCATGCAGAAAAGACTGATAAAGCCACAGGAGGGGGAACTGAAACTAAAGCTGCATCAACTGACAGCAAAGAAAAAAGTATTTTTTTTTTTTATCAGAATTTTTTTTAGAACATTTCATAGATTTACTTTCCAAGTTCCATTATTAAACAACACTTTTGTAACGTTGAATAGAATGTTTTGTAAATTCAGACAGATTTTACATCATGGGTTTGTTCAATCTACTTTTTCTTACATCATCCTGCAGTAGAAGAGGTACAGAATGCACCTAAAAAGGTAAGATTGTTTTTTATCTCCTTCAGCCATTTCTTTTTACAGGAAATGGCATTTCTTAAAATATTAAAGTATTTACAGTTCTGTGCAAATTTTAGGCAGGTGTGGAAAATGCTGTAAATTAAGAATGCTTTCCAAAATATAAATATTCATTGTTTATTTTTGATCAGTTTACGAAATGTAAAGTGAGTAAACGAAAGAAAAGTCATAGTCACATCAATATCTTCATGGAAATTCATGGAATAGTTGCAGCCAAAAATCCATCCTCTGACATGGAAACAAGGCAGAGAGACTCAACAATGCACGTTGGTTTTTTGCACGCAGTCAGAAAAATGGCACCAGGTGATCTGGACTGATGAGTCAACACATGAAATATTTGGCTGTAGCAGAAGGCAGTTTGTTCACTGAAGGTCTGGAGAGCAAAATATGAATGAGTGGCAACAGTGAAGCATGGTGGAGGCTCCTTGAAAGTTTAGGGCTGCATTTCTATAATGGAGTTGGGCATTTGGTCAGGATTAATGGTCCTCAATGGTGAGAAATACAGGCAGATACTTATCCATCATCAATACCATCAGGAGGGAGGATGATTGGCCCCAAATTTATTCTGCAGCAGGACAAAGACCCCAAAAATACAACCAGTGTCATTAAGAACTATCTTCAGAGGAAAGAAGAACAGGAAGTCCTGTAAGTGATGGCATGACCCCCACAGAGCCCCGATCTCAACATCATAGAGTAAATCTGGGATTACATGAAAAGACAGAAGGATTTGAGGAGGCCTACATCCACAGAAGATCTGTGGTTAGTTCTCCAAGATATTTGGAACAACCTACCAGCAGAGCTCCTTTAAAAACTGTGTGCAAGTAGAACAACTGATGCTGTCTGAAAGGCAAAGGGTGGTCACATCAAATATTGATTTGATTTATTATTATTATTTTTCAGTTCAATACATTGAAAGAACCTGGTGGAGCTGAACACTCAGAGAAGACTGATGGCATCACAAATGGAGAATCTGAAATCAAGTCTTCATCATCTGAAACCAAGGAGAATGGTAACATTTTATCAAATAATTCATTTATTTAAGAAAAACATTACATTTTATTAGCTAACGCATCAAATGACCATATGGTCAAAGTAGTAAGGAGAGAGCTACAAGAGAGAGAAGCTAAACAGAAAGGCATCTTTTATGCCCTCTGGATAGCCCAACCCACATGGGCAGGCAGAATTACGACCCTCCCACTCTACCCCTTAACCACTCCCCGTACCTGCAACTAGGGATGCACCGATACAATATTTGTATCGATACCGATATCGACAATTCTAGATCGGGTATCGTGACAATGAGCCTATCCATATTGGTAATGGATGTTTAATTCCCATTTGCACTAAACTATATTTAGAGCTGATTGCTATTCATTTTGAGAGTCTACCAACCAAGCTAGTGAAGCTATTTTTGCTTCTCAATTTCTGCTCCTTTATTTATTATTTAATATTTATTTTGTTTTACATTGGATTTTGAATCCCTAATTGCACTGACTGAACCAGTTACACTTGTTATGTATTTGTGGTTAAGATTGTTTTACTGGTGCACAATTATTAAATAAATAAGTAATTCAGTACATTTATATCTGTTTACTTGTTTGTTTGTTTTTTTTTTTAAAAAAATTGGAAAGAAATGTCAAGACTGATGTTGCCTTGCACAAAAGAATGATCCCAGTCTTTTCCACACAGTTAAACTTAGGGTTTGTTACCATAAGATCCGCGCTGTTTTTCTGTATCGGTATCAGCCGATACTAAACCTCAGATATCGGTATTGTGGTGAAAAAGGCGGATCGGTGCATCCCTACCTGCAACAGACAGCAGAGGTAAACAGGTAGGCAGATTGGGAGGGATCGTCACACACACCAGAGCATATATTTTGACACTTTACAGGAAATAAATATGTTTTTATATCATTGAAAAATGACTACACTACAACTACATGTGAGGCCATGTCACATTTCTCTCTTAGACGTGCACAAAATGAACTTTTGTTATACCTCATTGTATGACTTGAAATCTGTACACTTCATCCTGCAACTGTTCAATGTCTGACAGTCCCACCATCACAACTAAACTAAAACTCAAACTAATGAATAAAAATATAAATCTATAATAACACTGAGTAGCATGCTCTGTAAATTCAGATAGTTTGAAAATCATGACTTTGTTAAATGTCCTTTTTCTTACATCACCTACATGCTGTGGTAGAAGAGCTGGAGGAAGAGCCTGACATCAAGGTAAAGATAAAATTATTATTATCATTTTTATCTCATTCAGTGATCACAATTACAGAAAACAACATTTCTTAAAATAATAAAATATCTACATGTTTTTCTCAGTTCAGTGAATTGAATGAACCTGGTGGAGCTGAATGCTCGGAGAAGACTGATGACAGCACAAAGGGAAAATCTGAAATCAAGTCTTTATCATCTGAAACTGAGGAAACAAGTAACATTTTATCTAATAATTCAATTATTAAGGAAATAATCTTAATTATAGTGGCTAACATATCAGAGCATTACAGGAAATTAATCTTTTTTTTTTTTTTCAATGACAAATCTGAGGCCATGTCACATTTCTCTCTTGCACAAAAAAAAAAAAAAAGAACATTTGTTGTATCCCATTGTAGAGCTGAAATCGGTAGGCATCATACTGCAACTTTTCAATGTCTTATTGTCCTGCCAAGCCAACTTTTCTTGCAAAGGTTGGGATTTAAACTCAAGACCTCTTCTTCTAACCAAGGACACTAACAGCTCCACCATCAGTGCAGCAGCTGCAGTCAAGATATTTTCTTTGGAATTGATTAAGGTATTTTTAGTGCTGAATTGGAGCGTGGGTGTGACTTTGTCACCAATTACAGTCTAAACTAAAAATAGGAAAATGCAAAGTCTATACATTTTTTTTATTACATTTGCAGCGCCCCCTGTAGGTCAATTTGAATACTTAATATTAAACTGTTAAACTGAAACTGTTTAGGAGAAGAACTTGCATAGTACTACTTTAGATAAGCTTGGTCCAACTCTGACACACAATAGTTTTGGTGCTGATTGGAACTAAGGTTTAGGAGAAGACAAAAATGTGTGTCAGAAAAATTGGTGGACATTTATTCCCCAGGTACTTTTGATGTAGAGAACTTTGAGGTGGACTTGCATTAATTAAAGTATAAAGTATAGAGTGCATTTGATTTACAGGGTGAGGGGCATGTCCTTTCCTAAAATACCTTAATTACTGCCACCATCTGGTAGATTTGGGCAATATTCCTTCTGAATCACTTGAAAATCATTTTCAATTACTGTCCACTTTCATGACTATTAACTACATTTTTAATATTTTACACAATAAAAACTAAAGTGAAATGTTCTAGTAACTGAAAGAATATTATTTAAATATTTACATATCTATATATATTGATGTTTAGTTTTGAAAACATGACTCTGTTCAATCTCCTTTTCTTACATCATCCTGCTGTAGAAGAGATGCAGAAAACACCTGAGATCAAGGGAAAGGTAAGACTGTTTTTATCTTCCTTAGTGATCATATTTACAGGAAATGACATTTGTTTTCTAAAAGTATCCATATTTTAAATCCAGATCACAATATTTTGGCCTTCCACCTAAACAGTTCCAGCCTTCAAAGCTAAAAATGACCACTGTGCATGTTTTTTTAACTTTATTTTTATTGTTCATGTTTTTTAAATTGGTCCAATACCCTGAGTTTCTGATCTTGGATGTTTGACTTCATCTATCTTTTCTTGGTCTTTTGATTCCAAACACTGTAACCATGTGAAATAATGGTTAGATATGAAATTACTTTTCATTTTGAATATTAATTTTATATCAACATATAAAATAACTTTTTTCTCAGCTTGATGTATCAAGTGAACCTGGTGGAGCAGAACACTCAGAGAACACTGATGACAGCACAGAAAGAGAATTTGAAATCAAGTCTTCATCATCTGAACCCAAGGAGAAAGGTAACATTTTAATGACGAACTTAAGTGATAAACAGAGAAAATAATGAACCATTAAATGCTCAAGCAAATTTAAATAGAAATAAGTCTTTTTTCCCAGGATTTATTAGAAATATATATACATATATACACTAAAACAAATTTAAAGAATATAAAAAGAAAGTCAAAGTATTTGTTAAGAAGCACAATGTTTTCCTCCATACTAGGACTATCCAACTGCTTTTTTTTTTTTTTTGTTTCTCTGCATCATGTGAAACATGCACCATAGAGAAATCCTAATGTTTGAGTATGGCTACAAAAGTTAAAAGTGTACTGATAAAAAAAAAAAAAAAAAAAAATACAATTCTATAATAACGCTGAGTAGGATGCTGTGTAAATTTAGACAGTTTGAAAATCATGAATCATTAATCTCCTTTTCTTACATCATCCTGTAGTAGAAGAGCTGGAGGAAGCACCTGACATCAAGGTAAAGATAAAATTGTTTTTATCTTGGCCTGTTTATTCCAGTCGATCTAACCATGTAAAATAAAATTGAATTAAAATTATCTTTTTCTCAGTTAAGTGAATTGAATGAACCTGGTGGACCTGAACACTCAAATAAGACTGATGACAGAACAAATGGAGAATCTGAAATCAAGTCTTCATCATCTGAAACCGAGGAGAATGGTAACATTTTATCAAATTCATTTATTAAAGAAAAACATTACATTTTCTTAGCTAACGCAACAAATTACCATATGGTCAATATACAGATATGTACAGTACTACTCAAAGGTCTGCATTCATGTTGTCATTCAAAGGTTTCAATCATTATTATTGCTATTTTCTGATATTGTAAAATGAAAAATATAGTTACTATGAAATACCAAATACTAAATTAAAATATTACTCTTACTTCTTTTTTGTTTTACTTACTCTTATTCTTGCCACAATGTAGACTGCAGCAGTACTTATTCCCAGCTACCCCATATTGGTATTTAATAGTTTCATGATTACTGCATTGTTCTACAATGAATAAGGGGGAGGGACTTAACTGTTCACTGCTACTCTCCATGTTTTAGATGTGTATTCATGTGATAATCCAGAATATAATTTTTGTTATGCAGAAGAGAACAACAGCAAGAAACACAGGCAAACAGAAACCGAAACACTGCTCAGAAGACTTCACCTTCAAGACCAACAGGAGTTGTCAGCAGCAGACTTTCTCAAAACAGGTCCACTAGTTCAAATGACTAGAGATATACTGGAAGCAGATGTAGCTCAGAATTTCCTTCAGAGGTTAATGATGTTAGACTACAGCGCCAGATATATTCATTTAAGTCAAGATGGTACTGATGTGAAAGATTCACAGGCTGTTGAAATGGATGACAATGACTTAGATGCTCTCTTTAGCACCACTGTAGACGTGGGCCAATCAAAACAAACCAACGTGCATCCAATGGATGTTCAAATGGCAGTATTTCACTGCTCAGACAGTTTCCTTAAGCAGAACATGATTACAAAGTTATCACAGTGTCAGTACGCCTTGCCTTTCCTTGTTCCTAACCCAGAGACCGCAACAATAGAATGTCCTCTGTGGACATTTAGACAAATAATCAAAACATGGAAGACAACTCAAGTCAAAGATAATTCAAAACTTGTCACCATGAAGAGTATGCCCATCTGCAACGCTGAGACACACATGGTGTCATTTTTCCGCCTGGGTTCATTATCTGAGTCGAAATCACAGCTCATGAACTCTTTGATCAACGACCGTCACAACACCTTCTTCCACAGAAACTGTCCAGGCAGCACCAAATCTCGTCATCTGATGGACGGTGTGGTAGAGATTGCCTGGTACTGCCCTGCAGGAAAACCCAATGATCCCTTCACTGACTGCACTGCCTTCTGTAATCTTCATGGTGATGCTCTGATGATTGAAAAACAAACTAAAATACTGACTGAAACTTCTTCAGTCAATGTAGTTCTTGTACCAACTTTAAAAAAAAGCCACAGAAGTGCAACAACTATCTCAGATCTTTACAAGTCTCAGAAGCCTCTCATTATTCTCATTGCTGACAATGATTGTGATGCAGTTCAGGTGAAACCAGGAAAGTACAAAATGGGTCTGAAAGACAGAAGTCAGTCAGATGTTTCAAAAACCCTAAAAGGAATTATTGGAAAGATTTTGTCTCGACTACAAACCTCCTTCCGGCTCAAATCTATGGCCAATGTCTCTGGAATCAGAGTGGATGAAGATGACCCAGTGTGTCGAAAAGGAGAAAAGGCAGCAATGGAAATATTTAATTTGATTCAGGGGATGGATATTTCAAAGATCAAAGATAGATTTCTCCCCTGTCAAGGCCAACTGTGGCACCAGTGGTCGAGAGTAAAAAAAGAACTGTATCATCTGAAAGGAAATGTGGAGAAGGAAAAAAGTCAGAAAAATCAGCAGCTGATGAAAATCAGAGAAGATCAATGCTCTGTTTCCTGTAGTGAACTGACGAAGTCATTCACTGAAAGCCTCATTTCTTTGTCATCCCAGGAGAAAGAGTACTTCCTGAAATGGACTCAGATCTTAATAGATGCCCTCTGCACAGACGACCTGTCTTCAATTCTCCAAAGCTATGATGAAAAATGGTCTGAGGTCCTGGTTCTGAAGAAGAAACACCCCAAATCTCCACTGTTAGCAGGTAAACAAGATGAGCTTGAAACAATATCAAAAAAACTGCAGTCAGCAACTTTTGGTTTGGAGCATATGTTTAGAGAAATGGGACAGATCTATGAAGCTCATCAAGCTCTGAAGAAACCACCAAACAGTGGACAGACCAACTGGTCCAAATACCCCAAACTGGCTGCAGATCTGATGATATCAGGACACCCTATGGAGCTGATGGATGGAGATGCAGGTCATGTGCCTTTAACGTGGATATCTAGTGTTTTAGAAGAAGTCATCAAGAATCTGGGCGACCAGAGAGTTTTTGTGCTGTCGGTTCTCGGCGTACAAAGCAGTGGAAAATCAACAATGCTGAATGCCATGTTTGGATTGCAGTTTGCAGTTAGTGCTGGTAGGTGCACCAAGGGTGCTTTCATGCAGTTGGTCAAAGTGTCAGAGGAAATACAGAAAGATTTCAGGTTTGACTATGTTCTTGTAGTGGACACTGAAGGACTACGTGCTCTTGAATTGGCAGGTAACGCCACTCTTCACCATGATGATGCACTGGCCACATTTGTTGTTGGCCTGGGAAACATGACACTGATCAACATCTTTGGTGAGAATCCAGCTGAGATGCAAGATGTCCTGCAGATTGTTGTCCAGGCTTTCATGAGGATGAAGAAAGTTAAGCTTTCTCTGAGTTGTGTGTTTGTTCACCAGAATGTTACAGACATTGGAGCTGCAGAGAAAAACATGGATGGAAAGAGACGCCTGCAAGAAAAACTGGACCAGATGGCTCAGCTCGCTGCCAAAGAGGAGGTGTGTGATGCTGAGTGCTTCAGTGACGTCATTGCATTTGATGTGCAAGAAGATGTAAAATACTTTGCCCAGCTATGGGAAGGAAGTCCACCAATGGCTCCCCCAAATCCTGGTTACAGTGAGAGTGTCCAAGAACTGAAGAGGATGATCCTCACTAAGGCTTCACAGTCTGCTGGAATCACTCTCTCACATTTCAAAAGCAAAATTCAAGACCTGTGGAATGCCCTGATGAATGAACAGTTTGTTTTCAGCTTCAAAAACACGCTTGAAATTGCAGCGTACGGAAAGCTTGAGGTCCAATATGGGAACTGGACTTGGGCCCTTAGGAGCAGCATGCTGACCATTGAAAACCAACTTTACACCAAGATTGAAAATGCAAAACTTGATAATGTTGGCCTCACTTACCTTTTTAATGAAATGAGCAAAACATATGAAAAAATCAAGAAAGACATGATGTTGTACTTTGAGGACAACAGAGACAAAGACATGTTGGTTCAGTGGCGAGGCCGATTTGAAAACAAAATCAAGGAGTTTCATGAGGAACAGGTGACAGAAGTGAAAAGGAAACTGGATGACGTTATCCAGCAAAAGAAAGCTTGTAAAAAGCTTGATGATATGAAGCCAGAGTTTGAGAACAAACTGCTACAAAAGAGCAAAGAGCTTGCTCAACAGTTAAAAGACAAGGCAAAGGATGAAGAGGAGCTTCAAAAGCAGTTCACCTCTGTTTGGACCAACTGTGTCAGTGAATTAACTGAAGATATAAAACCCATTAAAGACATAAACCTGGAAGAAGACAAAATTTCCATCTTTCAAGAGCTGGGGATTGAACAGCATCTCATAGATGAATCCAACAGCAGTGGAAGATACAAAAATGTATCAAAAGCTGGGAATTACTGTGCTTATATAACCTATAAGAAGTACCAAGAACACTGTAATGAAATCCAACAATCTGAGGGAGGTAAGAAAGAAACCAACACACACAAAATCAAACAAGGGCTCAAAGCTGTAGTGGACTACGCTCGACAAAAAGTTGTAGGAACACAACAGAATATTCTTCCTCATGAAGAACAGGAAATGATCAGAACCTTTATTAACAACATTGACCAACAGTCCTTTGATGCAATTAAGACCAAGCCTGTAGCAACAAGAGGCTACAGCCCAACTTACCTACAAGAAGTGGCCAAAAATGTTCAAGAAAAAGTGACAGAATTTGAATCAGAGAGGAACTATTCATTCAAGAAGGAGTTTACAGTTGATGTCTTGTTGTATGTTTTTGAAAGGTTGGGGAGTTGGCTTTCAAATTCTCACCAAACATTTAAAAAGAACAATGACGCACTCACTTACCTGAACAACAATAAACCACAATATTACAATGTTTTCAGAAGCTTCTGCAAAGGAAACTCATCTGCTGTCGTGTTTGGAGAAATGATCTATGAAAAACTGAAGGTTTCCACCGTTGAGACTGTCTGTACCAAGACCGCCATTGATCTCGCTGGAGAGATGAGGTGCTCTTTCCCAGCATTCAATGGGAACAGGTTGGACTTGGAGAAACATGTGCTGAAATCACTTGCACTGAAAGAAGATTTTGATGATTTCATCAATTACATCCAACATCCAAGGAGGAAAGTAGAGGCTTTTATAAAAGAAGAAGTCAAGAAATACGTCTCCAGAGAACACAAAGGTAAAGCTCAGAATATACTGAAGAAAAACATTGATAACATCAGTCAGCTTGTGAGACAAGCTTTATTTGAAGCAACAACAAAAGTCAAAACCCAGGGAGGAGGAACAGAGATGTGGGTGAAGGAATTTTCCTCTTTCCTCAAGGATGAGCTGCCACTTGATACCATTTGTTGTAAAAACTTCAGTGACATAAACAACTTTGACTTTCTTAAAGAAGAGATAGAGAAAGGTCTGGTTAACATCATTGAGGAGATGAAGCACCTCTCCCTGGATAAGATGAAGGAATTCAGACTAAGACCTGATCACATCCTCATTGATCAGCTGTGTAAGTGCTGCTGGGTGAAGTGTCCATTCTGTGGAGCTGTTTGCACCAACACCCTGGAAGACCACAGTCCTGATGACCACAGTGTCCCTTTTCACCGGTCTGGTGCAATCAAAGGTTGGCACTACAGACACACAGACATAATGAGTGTTGATGTCTGCACAACAAAAGTTGCAAGTGATGTGAGATTTTACCCTGATGAAACTGAAAACGCCATTCCTTTCAAACAGTACCGAAAAGCTGGACCAAGGTTTGCTAACTGGAGAATCACCCCAGATGAGTCAAAGCTGAAATACTGGACATGGTTTGTGTGTCGATTTCAAAAAGACCTGGAAGACTACTATGGTTATAAATTTGAGGGCGATGGTGAAATTCCCAGCGAGTGGAAAACACACACAAAAGAAGAAGCAATTCAGAGTCTGGATGAAATGTTCAAACAATGAGTGAAACTACACAATTACAACTCTACTGAAAGTCCTAACAATTATTTTCCTGTGATTTTTCACAAAGTAAAATCTTCTAAAATGATGAGCAAATACTAAATGTGGACATTCAACAAATCATCAAATGCTGTAGGTTATCAGATTAGGCTCCAGAAACCTGTTTGGCATAAAAAAAAAAAAAATAAAAAAAAAAACTTATCAGGAATGTACACAGAAATATACAATGCCAACATCAAACCATTGTGTCATTAACAAAGCTGTGCAGGTAGAATTTACGGAAATAAAAAATACATTGTTCTTATTCATATTGATTAATACACAGGACGAGATGGTACAATCCCTTGTGCCACAAGATAAGATCAGTAAATTTATTAAATGTCAGGACATTATATTTGATTAATTCAAAATATTTGGATTTATTTCTTCTGTCTAGACATCACTGCCAGAATCAAAATTTGATTGAATGTAAGGTACTTTTAATTTTTAATATGTTTTATTAAGTTTTTTTAAGAAAATCAAATCCACCTATATTTTGGTGTATTGAGGTGGGAAGTTTTTCTTTAGTATTAAGCATTAACCTTGTTTTACACATTTTCGTTTTTATACATAATCTTGCAAACAATCTAAATAATCTAAATGCAAACAATGAAAGTTAATATTTGTAGAAAACATATTCCAGTGACAACACAAATTTTCTAATTTTAATGAAACAATATAACTAATTCATATCTTCTAAAACACCTGGTTTATTGGTGTTCTTGACAATGTCTCAGGGTTAAAGATGATTTAGCAACTTTAAATGATTGACCATTTTTTCCCCTAAGGATTCATTCATTCAGTGATTTGTCTTCTCACCTTCTTTCTGTAGACCACAGTGTCTTTATGTCATTTACTGATTTTCAGATTGAAGTGACATTTTATAGAATCAGAATCAAATCAGAATCAGAGGAATACCGCTCAGGTCTCCGACCAGTCGACCGCATGAGCAGTGACCCGGAACCGGAAGTAATCAGTAAAAATATAACTGTGTTCTATCATAATTTTCTCTATTTTTTTAATATGCTTTGTAATGAAATGTATTCATTCATGCCATTAATAATAATCATTACAACTGTGCATGCTATAAATGGTGATAATGAGTTACAATAAAATGAACACTTCCTAACCGCTGACAAAGGTTCTTTGTATTTCTGAAAAAATCATGGTCACAAACAAGTTCTAGACTCATCTTCCAGAATACTGAGACTGAGTATAGAATTTGATCTTTAATTCAGCTCAATGACTCTAAGAATCCTAAAACATACTTCCCTCACATCTTTTAAGGTATCAATTGGTGAATATATAAAAAAACTCTTAAGCTCTTCCAAAATACTAGTGCAGTTTGAAAAAAAAAAAATACTCAAATCAATGCTTCTCTTTGAAACAGTAAACAGTCCTTGCAATGGCTCAATGTTTGGCCAACTAAAATCATGGGCGCTATGTTTGTACCTCGGAGGGAAGATACTACAGCAGGCGTACTCAAATACAAATCTTAACGGGCCACAAAGAAATTTTCAATTAGTCAAAGGTCCATTTATTGAGGTCGGCCAAGCCACATGCCATACTACTGCATAATATTCAAAACAAAATGTCCTTTTTGTCAGGAATTATGTAGAGGTGAGGACCCAAATGCAGGACAAAAGATGAGACAGGGAATCTGGGGAAAAAGGGTATTTAGTGGAAATTAACAGGAACAAAAAGTGCTGCAGAAGGCAAAAAGCAAAACTAGAACATGAACATGACTTGGGGACAAAAAAAAATGGCATGAAAGAATTATGGACAACATCAGGGAAATAACATCAACGTCGCAACAGGGAACAAAGGGAAGGCAGGGCTATAAATACTCACAGGGCTGAGGGACAGGTGAGACAGATCAGGGAAATCACACGGGGAGAAACCAATGAGCAATCATGGACACATGAGGAAACACGACAGACAGAAAATCAAGAAACTTAACAAAATAAAACAGGAACCTCAAAACATGAAACAGACAGACAGGAAATCGTGACACTTTTCACTCAAAACAACAAAAATACAACAAAAATAAAATGCAATTTCCATTTCGACATAAATTCAAATAAATACTTCAATAAAACAAAGTAAGACTCCTGCCATGAATCCAGAAAATATATATGAGAAGGGAGGTTAAAGAACTTGAAAAATAAATAAATAAAATAAACACAAAGAGCCAAACAAAGTACAGGTTCACCTTTTTACCATTTATTTTTGCACAGTTACTTATCAGATTTGACATTATTGATTCAAATTTGGGGCGGCAGTGGTTACCGCTGATGCCTCCCAGCGAGAATGGTTCGAGTCCAGCTCGGGCTTTTCTGGGTGGAGTTTGCATGTTCTCCCTATGTCCACATGGGATTTCCTCCCACCTCCAAAGACATGCTCGTTAGGCTGATTGATGACTAACCCTAACCCTCACTCTAAATTGACCCTAGGTGTGAGTGTGAGTGGTTGTTTGTCTCTGTGTTGACCCTGCAATAGGCTGGCGACCTGTCCAGGGTGGCCCGATGCCAGCTGGGATAGGCTCCAGCAACCCCTGTGACCCTAGTGAGGATTAAGCGGTATGGAAGATGAGAACTACTAACCCACATATCAGGAGTGGTTTTTACTCTAAATAATGTGTTTTTTCTTCCAAAAATTTATATTTTTTACTTTGTTCCAGGCAAATTTTCTCAGACATAGTAACACATATCTTTATTCTGACACTTTTGTGGCAATCTCAGTGGTGTTTGTGTCACAGGTGACCAAAATTATTCATACCGTCACTCATCACTCATGCTGTCAGACACCAGCGCTGTAGAGCTGAGCACAAGTGGAAGAAAGACAAAGTTCAGGTGCCTTTTCAAATGTGATCAGACACTATCAGAAAACTGTTAAAGTCGTTAAAAGAAAAACATTTCTCTGATATTATATTGTCCGGTGGTGCTGGACTGCTGTGACAACCTAATTTCCCTTTAGGGATGAATCAATCAATCAATCAATCAATCAATCAATCTATCTATCTATCTTGTAGCTGTTTTTACTGATGTTTTATGTCTTTATCTTGTATTTATGCTGGGTGCAAGTTTTTATTTTATTTGTTGTCTTTCATTTAATCTTTTGTATAGCGCTTTGGTACCTTGTGGCTGTTTTTGACTGCTTTATAAATAAAGTTGGATTGGATTGGACTGGATATAGACGGCCAATAAATTAGAACACAATACAGGTAATTAACGTGACAGAATGGTGGGTGAGGATTTCTGGAAAGAGAAGTAAAACATAAATTTAAATCTACATTGATGGTACATGATGGGCGGCACAGCGCCTCAGTGGGTGGGACTGACGCCTCCCAGCAAGAAGGTCCCTGCAACTCCAGTGAGGATGAGCGTTAGTAGTAGATATATGTGAGGTATGTGATATGTGATATATATTCTGAGGATTTTGATTTGGCATTTCTATGAGACACAGTTGTCACATTTATTTTTCACTGTAATGAATGTAAGGAATATTTGATGATTAATATGTTTTGGTAACTTTTATGTTGGATTTTCTCCATTTTCCTCCAAGAACAAACTATAATAGAAAGTTTGTAGTGTTTGACCTCATATAAAACATTTTTCTTCTTTTTTTATAATCTTGTTCTTTAATTTCCAGCCTTAATGCAAACAGTCAACATTATAATGTGGAAGAGCTGTTGTCATTTACTGAAGTTTTCATTCAATGACAAAACAATGTTGATCATAAATGGTGATGAGTGACAATAACTGCTTCATATCTACTGAAAGAGCAGATGTGTTTTTGTCCATCTGCTGTTTTTGAAAAATTAATTAACAAATCACACTACTTTTTTGTTTTCATGTAGACTAGTGGCTTTATTGCTTTCAGAGTTTTTTCACATTCAATGTTTATTTCATACTTTCAGAAACAAATCAGAAGGCAGCATATTTATCCATATGAGTGTTGAATCTCATTTAACACAGTGTTTTTCCTTGTTTTTTATCATGATCTTGGACTCTGGTCTTAATGCAAACTATTAATGTTATGCAAAGAAAACACGTCTAAAAACTACTTTCCTGTAGAGCGGCAACACAATGCTGACTTTGCATTTGAATGCTATAAATGGTTGCAATGAATTGTCATGAGATAATGGCTTCACCTCTACTGAACAACACAGTTTATTTGTGTCTCTGACAAATTCTCAGTTGTTCATAAGAGGATTTTTCCACTTCAAATTTTGAGTTGACTTTTTCAGCTCTTTTTCAGTTATTTTATAGACCAAAGTGCCTTTACGTCTTTCACTTTGTTTTCACCTTCACAAGTTGTTTTATAAAATCAGTTACAATAAACATATTCGTCTGAATGATTATTTGAACAGTGTTATATTAATCAAATTATACAGATTTTCTTCTTTTACTATGAATAAGATACTGCTTGTCTGGAGACAGTCATTATTTTTTTAATTGATCATTGATAACACAATGTTGATTTTTACTTTATGTTCTGTAAGTGGTGATAATGGGTGATAATAAAATAACTGCTACTGAAGGACCAGGTTTGTTTGTGTTTCAGTTTTACAGTAAGAATCTTAGGTGAACATTGACTTTGTGCTATAAATGGTGATTGTGAGTGAAAATAACTAAAATACAATAACTGCCAGATTTGCTCCCAAGAAAGTTTCAGTTTACGGAAGATGCGTTTGTCCTCAAAGTTATAAAATTATAATCTGAATGTTTTTTGATTCACCAAATTCTATCTTTTGTTCTCCAAATGTTTTATTTTCTTTTTGGAATATGATACCAAATTCTGGAAAGTGGAAACAAAACGGTTTTCCCACATCTGCAAATGTTGTCCCTCCACGTTTCAAGATAATACATTATTCTGAGAATCCAACATTTAATAACATACAGTATTCAAGATTCAGACTTTGTTTCCTTCAGAAATCCATTATTACATTTAAAATAAATAAATAGATCAATAATTCTACTTTTTATCTTATATATCTCGCCATCTTCTTATATTTATATAACTGAAAGGAATGAAAGTGAAATTTAGAGAACTGAAAACTTACCTCTCAAAATAGTGCAGTTTGAAGGATAAACCCAGTCAATGTAATGCTTCTCTTTAAAAGATAAAATCATTCCGAAGTCTCTTCTTCTGTTATAAAGTTGAGACAGTTCAAGTTGAAGAAGACTTAAAAACACGATCACCTTAAACTTGCAGATGAGCAGATTTCACTGGATCTAGTGAACGTGTCCCCCCTCCACATTTCAAGATTAAATACAGAATTCTGAGAACATTCAAAAATCAGACTGTTTCCTCTGGAAATTCATTATTAAAGTGAAAAATAAATACATCAGCAATTATTATTGTTTCTCATTCTAAGAACTGAGCACATTTGTCCGTGTGAGTTTATTAATTACAAGCAAGTAAACTGTAAAATATAATTAATATAATAGATACCTGTAACAGACTAATCAGTGTATAATATATGTTCAGTGTAGTAATAATCATATTAAAACACACTCCTGTAGAAAACTTTGCTTTAGTCAATAAATATAAGATAACTAAAAAATGAAAGGTAAATTTAAAGAACTAAAACTTACCTCTCAGAACACTAACACAATTATGTTGATCATTGATGAAGGTGAGTTCAAGTTC
Source organism: Mugil cephalus (assembly GCF_022458985.1). Classification (NCBI taxonomy): domain Eukaryota; kingdom Metazoa; phylum Chordata; class Actinopteri; order Mugiliformes; family Mugilidae; genus Mugil; species Mugil cephalus. The sequence goes on along the minus strand of NC_061789.1, from coordinate 3,690,684 downwards.
AAGAGGATTCCTTAAACAGCATCTAAAACTTGCAGACGAGCAACAATCATGATGAAGGCTTTGGTTGAGGTACAAACGTGATAAATGTGTCACCTTGACTAAAACAATGTCTTGGAGCTCACCAGGTTTGTGCCAAATGAAATGAAAGGGGGCAAATCTCATCATATATCAATTATTAATCTGAATATTATACTGTACATCATACTGTAATGTAAAGTAAATTAAATGTAATCCAAACTAAATTAAATAAAACTATTCCTCTCCTGGGAAGAAATATACAGAAAATGCATACTGGGCTGGCTGTAATAAATAATAAAAAAAAAATAAAAAATGGAGTAGGTATGCTGTCCGAAAAAATCACAATAATGTTACCTAGCTCTACAATTTAGATTGATAAAACACATGAAAAACGAGCAGTTCGCTAACAAAGACACGGGTAAATTAATTAGCTTAACTTTTAAGATATTTATATTTAAGTTAGCATTGTTTTTGACAGATACGTTACCTTGTGCTGAAGATCGCCCAAAATATTTTGCAGATGCACCCATAGACACACACATATATATATATATATGTATATATATGTGTATGTATATATATATTGACTGTTGCAGCTCATTGGACAGGGCCTATGGGGCGGCCATCTTGGTAAAGTGCTGCTCGCTCCTGCGTGCATTACGTTTATAGAGAAATTGTGTATCTACACAATTAAAGTTGTATAAATCGTTCAGTTGGCAAGCTATTTTCGCGGGACTTGTTCGTTACAAACGTCTGACATGACAGATATATAGATAGAGACAGCGAAATAGAATAAATCATAAATAAATAGAACGAAAGGAACCCAAAGAGGTTCAGAATACTGTGTTCATGAAAACGTAAAGATGTGAGAAAAGTAGTAAGAGATAAAGAGTTGTCTACAAAATAAAAAATTCTACCATTAATCATCATTAGGTGTATTAAATGCTGTATTCTAGCCAAACAATTACAGATTAAGGTCGACGTTTAACGGGCCGTTGCTAGGGACGCTGCTTGTTTCACCGTTGCCATGCACCGTTTGTCCCGTCGGAGTTTTTTTCAACAACTTGCTCGCTCTATATTATCCCTTACTTAAATAATGCCTGTGACGAAATACATTATATTTATTTATTTATTATAAACAATATTGGCCATTATTTTAGGGGTGTGACGACTTATATTTAGGTAGTAAAAACAACATTTTCAAAAATCCAATCACCATGTATCATAGTTACACGTGTGGCGTTTTAAACAAATCAAACCGTTTGGAAATCGGACCAAAATTCAGCGAATAATTCTATTTTAATATTGCGGAGTACCTCTTTCCTTCGTTGCTGTACATTCACCGCTGCCTCTGCTGTCGCTGGACCAAGATGGCGGCGCTTAAGGAACGTCTCTCCACAGTCGATGCGGTGTCAACGTATGCAGAATCCATATAAATTAATGGCGCCATCTGGTGTCAAACTATGACAGCAGATGGCGCCATTCTCTCGCTATGCTTATTGGTTCTAAGCTGGTCACATGTTTCGCGGGAGCCATGTTTGTTTGGTGCATCTAACCGATATTCACCCCTAGCGAAGTAGCAATAACAGAGAATAAAGTTGGATTAAAAATTAAAAAAATGTGCCACAGTATTCAACCTACGGCTGCAGCGCAGGATCAGGAGAGGGGGGAAAACTCCACCACAAAAAAGTGAGAAAGTTACTGGAGCAGAAGATTCAAAGGAAGAATTGGATTTCAACTGATTTCATGTTATCTGAGGTAAATGTCAATTTTTGTCTTTGACGTTTACTAAGATTTTGTATAGATAAAATAAAGTCATACCATCATTAATGTATACTCTGATCTCAGGGACATTTAACAAAGCTTTACAAATAAATGAAGTTTGAAGTTAGCCAAGCCTTATGCTAGATGGCTAGATGTCTAATATTTAGCGAGAGTCTGAGCTATCCTGCTATGCTGATTAGTTCTGATGACACGTGTTTTGTGGGCGCCATGTTTGCTACTTCTAACCAATAACTAAATCTAACCAATAACCCATAGAAAAGTGTCAATAACAGAAAGTAAAATTGGAATAAAAGTTCAAATGTGCCACGGCACTCAGCCTATGACTGCAACACAGGTTTGGCAATCAGAAGATTAAAAGGAAGAACTGGATGTCAACTGATTTCTCCCTCTTATGTGAGGTAAATATCAATTTCTCTCTGTGACGTTTGCTTAGATTTTATATTGAAAACATCAGGTCATACCATCATTAATGTATACCTTGATCCCAGGAACGTCTAACAAAGCTTTACAAATGAATGAATGAAGTTTGAAGTTAACCTAACCTTATGCTAGCCTTATGCTAGCTACTAATCTAGACTAAAACTTAGAAAAATAGCAGCTAGCGTCATATATACTGTGAAACCCATGTGTGCATGTAATTTATGTCCATGTAGATAGACATATTTAATTGATACGTAACTTTACCTCGTTTACTACTAACTTATTATGGCTAGCGTGCTAATGTTATAATGATAACAGTCAGACAAGTTTAATTATTCTGAGTAACTTCACTTTTCTCTGTGAAGTTACTCAGAAAGGTAAACACAGCTCCATGACTGATGAGGTGATTGGGCTGCAAAGCATTTTACAGGCATGTAGGTAAGTAGACGTCGGGATATTTAAGTGAGGGCCTTTTACATATTGACAGACATCGTCCCTAACATTTATAGGCCCGTTAATGAAAATAATCACATTCGCCCCGTAGGAGTTGGTTAGACTCTCTCTAATATATGGCTCTGATTTATAGGGATTCAACCTGTAGTCCTATTTGCATGGGATTAGTTTTACTAATGGGGATGTCATGTGATTCCGATATTACCGCCCCATGTCTGTGTTTAGTAGAAAAGGTCCAGATTCTATGAATTTATGTAAAACAGGGATTTTCCTCAAAGACTCACACCCTGCTGCCTACAGATATGAATGAAGAGATTTTTTAATTCTTTTTATCGAGAACATATTTATGATGTCGGTGCCTCAACTCAAGCCTCCATCATGATTTTTTTTTTAAAAAACTTTTTATTTGAATATGTTGAACATTTTACATCATGTTTTACAACACACACACATTCCTGACAATTTATATAATAAATGAATGACAGGCTGTATAGCAGTATACGTTGCAATAAAAACGAATAGAGTAAGTAAAAAAATAAGAACTTAAGTGAATTATATATATATATATAAAATGAGAAAATAAAAATAGGTGATAAAACACACATCCATACAAACATGCATACACATACCTTCATACGCATAATGTACTTACATACATATAAATTAAGGCATAAAGATGAAGTATAACAACAGAATACGTATTTATAAAGCAAACTAAAAATTACTATGTAAAATGGTAAGGTAAATGAAAAAGTAAGCTATGATATATTGTGATATTATTAACAGTAACATTGACAAAGACAGGTAGAGGAGCAGATATCTGTAGAGTGTGGCTGAGCAAGATTTTCTGACGACTTCAGATCCATCACATCATCACACCCTAACTCTAACACCCACATCTATCTCCAAAATTCCTCTAAAAGTGTCAGTTTACTTTTTAACATTATCCCAAAATCCTTGCATTGCTGGACAGTCCCAGAAGATGTATGTGGTGTCTGCAATATTTCTGCATTTTGGTCAACATAATGCCACACTGGGACTTTTCACATATGAAGAGATGATGAAGGAAGTGTTTAAAAAAACTGATCATTACCTTCCAGTCAAATTTTTTCCACAGTTGACTACTAATTCCCTTATGACAGCCTATCTATAGGTGCATCTATGTAGAGTCTTCAATTATAACATTCAGCTCTAATTCCCATTTTTCCTTGATGTAATCCACGTTTTGTGAAGTGTCAGTTGTTAGCCTTTTATATATAAACATTAGATATGTGTTTTTTCATTAGGAAATCTCTAGAACCCTCTAGAATCCTCTAGAACATTAATAAAGTATTATTCTATTTCATTTGTGTTTTTACTGCCTAAGTGTGTTTTATCCATTTATTGGCTGACTTTGTATCAAAAACAGGAAGTACTGATAAGGAATCCAGCTCTTTCAGAATCCATAGTGCCTCCTGATCATTTCTAATGTATTGCATTTATTTGTGCAGCCCAATAGTAGTTCAGCGTGATTTTAAATGGTTGATCTAGTGTAAACTGTTCATTTCTTCATCTCTCAACTTCGGTGCTCGTCTGTGGGTGTTGGATGTTCATGTTAGGTGAATCTGCTGTCTTTATCCTTTATAACAGAACAAGAGCATTACTGTTTGAGTTTGAGTTTCTTTTGTCTTTCTGAAGGCCCCAGTCGGCCAATGGATTAAAACCTAGAACCTTCTGGCTGTGAGGCATCAGTGTTGACCAGTTGATACCACGTGAGGGAAGTGCGTATGTTTTTGAGCAGATTCGACCAAAACAAAGCTTTCCCTGGGATGATGTTTTAATATGAATCCTGAAGTGACTGTGATTTCTTCAGCAATACAAAGAAACATTGTCAGTAGTTACAAAGTGTTCATTTTATTGTAACATATTATTACCAGTTATACCATACACAGTCAAAATGATTTGTGGTAATGACATTAATGTACACATTTCATTACAAAAAGGAAAGTTATATATAAAAAAAAACTAAAATGTCGATAGGACAGTTAAACTTCACTGGTAGTATGAGGTGTCACTGAAAATCAGTAAATGACATAAAGACACAATTAGCCTTCAAATTAGGCAAGATTATGATATAAAAAGAGAAAAACTAAAATGTTAATAGAACACAGTTCAGATATTACTGGTACTATAAAATATCTCTTGAATGTGTAAAGCTGTAAATGACATAAAGACAGAAAAAAAAAGAAGTCAAAAGTTTAAAGTTTCTAAATCTTCTTTAACCGTGAGACTTTGTCAAGAACACAAACAAACCTGGTGTTTTAAAATATTTTAAATAGTTATAGTTAATATACAACAAAAGGTGAAAATTACATAATTTATGTTGTCACTTGATTATGTTAGAAATATTTTTCACTGCTTGCATTTAGAACAGAGCTCACACAAAGCAAACATATTTATATATAAAAAAGAAAATGTGTAAAACAAAATTAATAAAACAGGTTACAACTACTTCTGAAAATGTCTTGTCGCAGTACACCAAGATATTTCGAATTCAAATGCAGAAAATGCAAAAAAACAAAACAGAATTTTAATTAGATTTAATTTAGCAAACAGGTTTCTGTAGACTAATCTAATCACCTACAGTATATGATGATTTGTTGACACTCCACATTCAGTATTTATATAATTTAAGAAGATTTTAAAAATCATAGGAAAATAATTGTTAGGACTTTCAGTAGAGTTGTAATTGTGTAGTTTCACTCACAGTTTGAACATTTCATCCAGACTTTTAATTGCTTCTTCTTTTGTGTGTGTTTTCCACTCACTGGGAATTTTCCCTTTTCCCTTGAATTTATAACCATAGTGGTCTTCCAGGTCTTTTTGAAATCGACACACAAACCATGTCCAATATTTCAGCTTTGACTCATCGGGGGTGATTCTCCAGTTAGCAAACCTTGGTCCAGCTTTTCTGTACTGTTTATGAGGAATGCTGTATTCTGAAGTGTGGTCAGGGTAAAAAGAATTATCACTTGCAACATTTGTTGTGCAGAAATCAACACTCATTATGTCTGTGTGTCTGTAGTGCCGACCTTTGATTGCACCAGACCGGTGAAAAGGGACACTGTGGTCATCAGGACTGTGGTTTTCCAGGGTGTTGGTGCAAACAGCTGCACAGAATGGACACTTCACCCAGCAGCACTTACACAGCTGATCAATGAGGATTTGATCAGGTCTCAGCCTGAATTCTTTCATCTTATCTAGGGAGAGGTGGTTCATCTCCTCAATGATGTTAACCAGACCTTTCTCTATCTCTTCTTTAAGAAAGTCAAAGTTGTTTATGTCACTGAAGTTTTGACAACAAATGGTATCAAGTGGCAGCTCATCCTTGAGGAAAGAGGAAAATTCCTTCACCCACATTTCTGTGTCTCCTCCCTGGGTTTTGACTTTTGTTGTTGCTTTAAATAAAGCTTGTCTCACAAGCTGACTGATGTCATCAACATTTTTCTTCAGTATATTCTGAGCTTTTCCTTTGTGTTTCTTGAAGATGTATTTCTTGACTTCTGCTTTTATAAAAGCCTCTACTTGCCTCCTTGGATGTCGGATGTAGTTGATGAAATCATCAAAATCGTTTTTCTGTGCAAGTGATTTCAGCACATGTTTCTCCAAGTCCAACCTGTTCCCACTGAATGCTGGGATACTGCACCTCATGTCTTTTGCGAGATCAATGGCGGTCTTGTTACAAACAGCCTCAACAGTGGAAACCTTCAGTTTGTCACAGATCATTTCTCCAAACACGACGGCAGATGAGTTTCCTTTGCAGAAGCTTCTGAAAACATTGTAATAATGTGTTTTCTTGTTGTTCAAGTAAGTGAGGGCGTCATTGTTCTTTTTGAATGTCTGGTGAGAATCTAAAAGCCAACTCCCCAACCCTTCAACAACATACAACAAGATGTCAACTATAAACTCCTTCTTGAATGAATAGTTCCTCTCTGATTCAAATACTGTCAGTTTTTCTTGAACATTTTTGGCCACTTCTTGTAGGTAAGTTGGGCTATAGCCTTTTGTTGCTATGGGTTTTTTTCTAAATGCATCGACAGATTCCTGTTTGACATCATTAATGAAGGATCTGATACATAGCGGCTCTTCATATTTTAATGCATTTTGTTGTTTTGTTGAATCAAATCCAACCTTGTTTTTAATATAGTTAAATCCTACCTTAAACATATTTACAACCGTATTATTGCTTGTGTGTGTCCTGGGTTCATGCTCATTTTCTTCAGATTGTCGGCTTTTGTTACAAAGATCTTGGTTTTTCATAATCTTGGTTAAATAAAAAGGGTAATTCTCAACTTCTGATACATTTTTGTACCTTCTACTACTGTTGGATTCATCTATGAGAGACCATTCAATCCCCAGTTCTTGAAGGATGAACATTTTATCTTCTTCCAAGTTTATGTCCTTGATGGGTTTTATATCTTCAGTTAATTCATTGACCCAGTCAGTCCAAACGGAGTTGAACTGCTTTTGAAGCTCCTCTTCATCCTTTGCCTTGTCTTTTAACTGATGAGCGAGCTCTTTGCTCTTTTGTAGCAGTTTGTTCTCAAACTCTGGCTTCTTATCATCAAGCTTTTTACAAGCTTTCTTTTGCTGGATAACTTCATCCAGTTTCCTTTTCACTTCTTTCAACTGTTCCTCATGAAACTCCTTCATTTTGATTTCAAATCGGCCTCGCCACTGAACCAACATGTCTTTGTCTCTGTTGTCCTCAAAGTGTGAACTCATGTCTTTCTTGATTTTTTCATATGTTTTGCTCATTTCTTTCAGAAGGTAAGTATGGTCAACCTTGTCAAGTTTTCCATTTTCAATCCTGGTGTAAAGTTGGTTTTCAATGGTCAGCATGCTGCTCCTAAGGTCCCAGGTCCAGTTCCCATATTGGACCTCAAGCTTTCTGTATGCTGCAATTTCAAGCGTGTTTTTGAAGCTGAAAACAAACTGTTCGTTCATCAGGGCATTCCACAGGTCTTGAATTTTGCTTTTAAAATGTGAGAGAGTGATTCCAGCAGACTGTGAAGCCTTAGTGAGGATCATCCTCTTCAGTTCTTGGACACTCTCACTGTAACCAGGATTTGGGGGAGCCATCGGTGGACTTCCTTCCCATAGCTGGGCAAAGTATTTCACATCTTGTTGCACATCAAATGCAATGACGTCACTGAAGCACTCAGCATCATATACCTCCTCTTTGGCAGCTTGCTGAACCATCTGGTCCAGTTTTTCTTGCAGGCGTCTCTTTCCATCCATGTTTTTCTCTGCAGCTCCAATGTCTGTAACATTCTGGTGAACAAACACACAACTTGGAGAAAGCTTAACTTTCTTCATCCTCATGAAAGCCTGGACAACAATCTGCAGGACATCTTGCATCTCAGCTGGATTCTCACCAAAGATATTGATCAGTGTCATGTTTCCCAGGCCAACAACAAATGTGGCCAGTGCATTGTCGTGGTGAAGAGTGGCGTCACCTGCCAATTCAAGAGCACGTAGTCCTTCAGTGTCCACTACGAGAACATAGTCAAACCTGAAGTCTTTCTTAATTTCATCTGACACTTTGACCAGTTGCATGAAAGCACCCTTGGTGCACCTACCGGCACTAACTGCAAACTGCAATCCAAACATGGCATTCAGCATTGTTGATTTTCCACTGCTTTGTACGCCCAGAACCGACAACACAAAAACTCTCTGGTCGCCCAGTTTCTTGATGACTTCTTCTAAAACACTAGAGATCCACATCAAAGGCACATGACCTGCATCTCCATCCATCAGCTCCATAGGGCGTCCTGATATCATCAGATCTGCAGCCAGTTTAGGGTATTTGGACCAGTTGGTCTGCCCACTGTTTGGTGGTTTCTTCAGAGCTTGATGAGCTTCATAGATCTGTCCCATTTCTCTAAAGATATGCTCCAAACCAAAAGTTGCTGACTGCAGTTTTTTTGATATTTTTTCAAGCTCTTCTTGTTTACCTACTAACAGGGGAGATTTCTGGTGTTTCTTCTTCAGATCCAAGACCTCAGACCATTTTTCATCATAGCTTTGGAGAATTGAAGACAGATCATCTGTGGAGAGGGCATCTATTAAGATCTGAGTCCATTTCAGGAAGTACTCTATCTCCTGGGACGACAAAGAAATGAGGCTTTCAGTGAATGACTTCATCAGTTCACTACAGGAAACAGAGCATTGATCTTCTCTGATTTTCATCAGCTGCTGATTTTTCTGACTTTTTTCCTCCTCCACGTTTCCTTTCAGATGATACAGTTCTTTTTTAATTCTCGCCCACTGGTGCCACAGTTGGCCTTGACAGGGGAGAAATGTATCTTTGATCTTTGAAACGTTCATCCTTTGAATCAAATTAAATATTTCCATTGCTGCCTTTTCCCCTTTTCGACACACTGGGTCGTCTTCATCCACTCTGATTCCAGAGACATTGGCCATAGATTTGAGCTGGAAGGAGGTTTGTAGTCCAGACAAAATCTTTCCAATAATTCCTTTCAGGCTTTCAGAAACATCTGACTGGCTTCTGTCTTTCAGACCCATTTTGTACTTTCCTGGTTTCATCTGAACTGCATCACAATCATTGTCAGCAATAAGAATAATGAGAGGCTTCTGAGACTTGTAAAGATCTGAGATGACCGTTGCTTGACTTTTGTGGCTTTTTTCCAGAGTTGGTACAAGAACTACATTGACTGAAGAAGTTTCAGTCAGTATTTTAGTTTGTGTTTCAATCATCAGAGCATCACCATGAAGATTACAGAAGGCAATGCAGTCAGTGAAGGAATCATTGGGTTTTCCAGCAGGGCAGTACCAGGCAATCTCTGCCACACCGTCCATCAGATGACGAGATTTGGTGCTGCCTGGACAGTTTCTGTGGAAGAAGGTGTTGTGACGGTCGTTGATCAAAGAGTTCATGAGCTGTGATTTCGACTCAGATAATGAACCCAGGCGGAAAAATGAAACCATGTGTGTCTCAGCGTTGCAGATAGGCATACTCTTCATGGTGACAAGTTTTGAATTATCTTTGACTTGAGTTGTCTTCCATGTTTTGATTATTTGTCTAAATGTCCACAGAGGACATTCAATTGCTGCAGTGTCCGGGTTAGGAACAAGGAAAGGCAAGGCGTACTGACACTGTGATAACTTTGTAATCATGTTCTGCTTAAGGAAGCTGTCTGAGCAGTGAAATACTGCCATTTGAACATCCATTGGATGCATGTTGGTTTGTTTTGATAGATCAGCATCTACAGTGGTGCTATAAAGAGCATCTAAGTCATTGTCATCTGATTCAGATACTAGAACAGACTGTGAATGTCTCGCGTCAAGGCTGTCTTGTCTTACAGGAATGTATCTGGCTTTGTAGTCCAGCATCATTAACTTCTGAAGAAATATATTAGCTAGATCTTTCTCAGATATATCCGGGCTCTGTTTGACAGATGGACCGATTTCAAGAAGTTCTTCAGGTGACAGCTTTTGTTGATATTGAAGGTCAAGTCTTCTGAACAGTGTTTCCATTTCATATTTCATCCTGTTGTTCTTCTCTGCAGAACAACAATAATTTACCAGATTATCACAGGGAACAATATAGAAAACATGTAAAGTAACAGCCATCAGAGTGGACATATCTACTCATTCAGGTTTTTATTGTTATTTTTCTTTATTTTACTGCTTTACGGCTATAAGTAGCTTTTGCTCCAACACTTGGTTTGTGTTGATGTTGAAGTACAAGTAAGAGCTACCTTCAAGTGCTATGCTGAAAGGCTTTGTTTGTTCACACTTTTTAATAAAACACATTTAATAATTTCGGTATCTACATGAATATGTACACCTGTATCTTTGCCTAATATTGGTATTACACTTACAGTCTTCCTTAATTAGTTGTATATTTTGATTAGGCTGTAAGTTTGTGTAAAATCATTAATTAAATGTTACCTTTCTCCTCAGTTTCAGATGAAAACTTGATTTCAGACTCCTGCCTGATGTTGTCATCAGTCTTCTCTGAGTGTTCAGCTCCACCAGGTTCGTTCAATACATTACACTAAGAAAAACAAAATTTTAGGCTAGTTTTATTAACAGTATCTCAAACAAGAAAAAGATCATAGAACAATATGCACCATTTCAGTTTTTGGCTCTGAACACTTTACCTTGATTTCTGCTGAATGTTCCACCTCTTCAGCTGCAGGATAATATAACAAAAAAATAAATTGCATGAAGTCAGTGTTGGTTTATGTATTTATTTTGAGTTGATAAATTGGCAGTGAACCCTTCAGTCAGTACGTTTACATGCATATGAAAAAAAAACGAATTATTGCTTTAATAGGACTATAACAGGAGAACTTAAGTGCATGTTAACACATTACTCTGATTAAGTTCTCATTATCCGATTGAGACACCCAGATAATGCGATTGGAATCGATTTTCAGTCGTATAATGCGTATGCGCATGCTCCACAACCGCTGCACTGGCGTGTGACCCCGGAACAAAAAGGTCCAAGAAAGCCGGTCGCAGAAGAAGAAGAGAAACAGAGCCACTAGAACAGGCATGTCAAACATACGGCCCGCGGGCCGGACCCGGCCCGTTGGGTCATTTAATCCGTCCCGGCATAAATTTCTGAGTATGTCAAAAAAAGAAGCGAGTCTCTAGCTAATTTCTATTAAAAGTTGCGATTTTTTAAAATAAATACAAACCAAATGCTCCCTCCGGCCGCTAGAGGGCAGTAAATGTGTAAAAGCGCTCACGTCAAGCATGCGGCACTGACACGAGTGAGTCACAGGAAATAAACATTCGCAACGTGATGTGTCCAAGTAAAAATAAACCGGCAATCTTGCTTCACCATTCACCACTACTAAACAACTTATCGGTCAACACACCCTTCCCAAAATGGCACTGTCAAAAAAAAGAAGAGTGGACACGGAGTGCAGAGTTTTCCAGGAGAAATGGACCGAGAAGTATTTATTCACAGAAGTGAATGCAAAACCAGTGTGCTTGGTATGTAATCAGCAAGTTGCAGTGTTCAAAGAGTTTAATATTCGGCGCCACTCATCATAAAGACAAGTATGTCATATTAAAGACAATTAATATTGTGCAGTATAATCTCAGCTTCAGTAGGCCCAGCCTAGTAGTTTGATCTGATGTAGTCTAATCTTATTGCCCATGCACTGCTATAACTTTTTTATTTATTTTATTTTATTTTGTATTTCTTTTTTCATTTATTTCAAAGCAGTATGACAATTAAGGCGAAAATATTTTTTTTATAGCTCCCACTTGAGTTTGTTTAGTGTGGTGAGTTGGTTCAGGTGTAAAACTGCATTCACTCAACTGTTAAAATAAACCAGTTGTTAACACATTCACGGCCAAACATGAAAAATCATTTTTTTCCCATTGTTTTTGAATAAATGTGTTGTGCTTAGAATAGATCCCTTGTTATCCGTGATTATAATATGTAGGGTAGGCTACAAATGTAGGCTGAATGATGAAGCATAGCACTGAAAAACAAAGCTAAATATTTGGAGTTGACATTCTTTTGCTGATCCGGCCCACCTGAGAACAGAAAGTCTGGATCCGGCCCCAGAGCCAAACTGAGTTTGACATGCCTGCTCTAGAAGAACCATCTGAGGGATAGCACGGATCTTACCTGCACTAGAACTAGCGCAAACATTACTTACAAGATTAAAAAATGTACTATTATCCATGTGGTTGTTGTTTGCAATGCTGGTCTGCTGCATTAACGACTGTTGTTTATTATATCACGTATACGTGGTATTATCCAGCTGAAAAGACACATATCGCCACCTAGTGTGGAGGAGGAGAATAGTTATTAGATTTTCTTGCGCTGCATGTAAACTGGGATAAGGACTGTAGTGAGAAAGTCGAATTTTGAGCATAGCTCCATTAAGCTCTGCATGTAAACTCACTGAGTGTGTGTGCGTGTGTGTTTGTGTGTGTACTTGTACAGCTATCTTTCCGAGGACCAGTTTAAGTTTTACACCATCGGATTGAGGATATTTACCCAAAGTGACGACATTTTAGCCAGTCCTCACTTTTTTACGAGGCTGTTTGAGAGTTAAAACTCAGTTTTAGGGTCAAGGTTACAATTATGTGATATGGTTATTTTTCTGTGTTCACTGCTTTTTCTATTTTTTTTTATTTTTTTTGCTTTTTTTTTTTTTTTTTACAAGCAGATGGCCTTACATGTACTTGCTTGATGCTTTCAGATGTGTCTTTGCAACAACTCCAATGTTTTTTCATGTTTTTTCAGAAGTAATTCTTCACTAAATCATTAATTATTTGTATTTTTTGATTAGGTTTTAAGTTTGTGTGAAATCATCCATGGTACCTTTCTCCTCAGTTTCAGTTGGTGACTTGATCTCAGACTGTCCTCTTATGTTGTCATCAGTCTTCTCCAAATGTTCTGCTCCTCCCCATTCATTCAATACGTTGTTCTAAGAAAAGATCATTTCACATCACAGCATTACTTCCTCTGGCTAGAGCATTTGGTATAATTGTAGTAGTCATCATGTCAGGAAAAAACTGAATTAAACAACATTTAAAAACAATAATGCACCATATTTGATGAATTTACCTTGATTTGAACTATGTTCTCCATCTCTTCTACTGCAGTAAGAAAAGCAGACAGCAAGGTCATGGTTTTATATCTAACCCAATTAGCCGAGCATCCCCAGCAGACTCATAATTTAAGTTACAATTCACTTTTCATTAGTTTTTATTCTGTTTCAAGTTTTCAGTTTAGTTTTCCTGATTTAAAATGTTAGATTAAGTTTAGTTGTTATTGTTCTTAAGAAGTCCTCACTCGTCGCAGAAACGAATAGCATTTCTGTGTACACTGAAACTAGAAATATGTCTCTTCCAAGCTGGTATTAAATAGCTTCACAAGTACCAGTTTTAAGTTTTTGCAGATCTTTGAAAACATTCAACTGCAACATTTAGGAATAATCAACGGTTTTTCCCCCAAACAAGTTCCAAAGTTACATCCACGTTAAAATCTCACCTGTCCCAGCCGTTTCTTCTTTGCAGAGTTTCTGCTCCAGTTGTTCTTTCTGTTCTTTATTCCCATCACACATCAGTGTTGTGTAGCAGTGGTGATCGTTTTCAGAGACCATGACGTCTACTTTTTCCAACAGATCTATTATCTCTGTTGCATCTGTCATACTTCTTCTACATGTGTGGAATCTTTGTTCATTAAAACTGGAGAAATCTTTAAGGTCTTCCAGTGCACTTCCACATGTTTCATCCAACTTATATGAGTCATTATGAGTCACTATTGTCATTACATACGATAGAAAGTCTTTGCCAAAAGCTTTTTTTAACTTCTGCACTGCTGAGTGGTAATGGTTGACGTGCAGACCATTTGGCAGCAGTAGGACAAAGGCATGAATTCCCTGATTTAACGGGATTCTGTCAAGGTTTGGAAAACCAAGCCTGTTAATGACGGAGATGTGCCGACCACACAAATCATACAGTTTGGAGGAAAAATGCTCCACATTTGTTGGCTCGTCATGTTCAAGTAAAATGTTTTTTGGTCCAATCTCAATGGAATTAGTATCACCGATTAACACAAGTGTGAGCTCAGGCTCCACTGAAAACAAACAGAAGAACATCAGTAGATTAGACAATCAAGTTCATTACGATGGATCGAGGAAATTAAATCCTAAAATAAAATCTATAAAATCCATCTTATAATCAGAGTTCCTATTTAAAGTATTACTTTTGTCTTTGTTTTCAGTTGATGCAGACTTTGTTTCCTCTCCTGTCGTTGTGTCCTTCGTCTCTGAGTGCTGAGCTTCATCATTCATTGAACCAAGCTAAAAAAAAAAAAGATGATTTATTTTTATTATCAGAATCAGAATTACTTTATTCATCTCAAAAGGGAAATTACTTTTCGTTACAGCAGCTCCTACTCAAAGTGTAACACTGTTTAGAAAAAGGGCAAAGTAAGCAATAAGAATATGTGGAATAAGTCACCAATTAGAATAAGAATAAATACAAACAATGACAATTTAATTCACAGAAATACACTTGTTCTCTCACTGGTATGAAAAATGTATGTAAACATACCTGAGAATAAAAAAAAAAGTAAAATAAATACATTAGATAATAATGACTAACATAGCTGTGAAACATTTACCTTGTTGTTAGATGTACTTTCCTCCGACTGGACTGTGGGGGCAGTAGAAAAAAAAACACATGATCACCCTACTACATTTAGGGAACCATTCTTATGTCATGAAAAAATATTTTCACATTTTTAAATTACCTTTGTTGTCAGTCTCACATTTGGTTTCAGATTCTCCTCCCCCTCCTCCTTCTATGTTGTCATTGCTCACTTCCATCTGCTCTTCATCTTTAAATTATTCACAAAAATGCAAATAAGCGTCAAAATTGTAAATACACAAAAATCACAAGACATCTAATATTTTTCCTATAATAACAGATTTGAGATAGATTTTACAAACGAGTGCTGTCAAACAATTAAAAATTTTAATCAGATTAATCACAGGGTTTCTGTGGATTCATTTTGATTAATCACGATTAAATATCATTAATTCTTAATCTATATTAATCATGTTTCATTTTACATGAGCAAACACACTCAAGAAAGAAGGGGATATATCTGCGCTTAATGTGTTGATTAAACAGTTTCAACAAAACAACTTGAAACAACTGAACTGCTTTTTGTCTTTTTTTAAACCAGCATTTGTCCACATTAAAGTGTCCCTGTTGCTACTAAGACAAACTAACTTGTCGACCTTGTCCAACAAGAGAAAAGCTAAACCGCTTCTTATTTCCAATGTTGCTGCAACTCAGAACATTCTCTCCAGTGACAGCTTGTTTTTGTCTTGGTTTGTTTCTGTGAAGCTGGGCGATGCATTAGCTTAAGTGCTAGCAGAATTCCTGACTGACATATGCTTGGTGTTAATGTGCTATTTTAAGCTGGAAGTGCTTCAGTGGAAAGAAAACTCCTTCCTGTAGAGTGTGCATAATACCATCTTTATCAGTTGGTTCTGCATATTTGCACATGCGTGATGGTAACTCTATTTGGACAAGCTGTCTGAAATGAGATGGTCTGAATCATCTTAATCTGAAGACAGGACTATTCACAGCCATAAGGATAGGACTCTCAACACAGAGAGAGATTTACAGATTATCCCAAAAAGGAAGAAAGTTTAACAACTAAAAACTGCTTTAGTTGTTAAACCCAGGCGGAAAAAGCAAGCAGCACAAAGATACCAGAAGAGAGGTCAGACTGTCCATGTTGACAGATCTGCATCTGAATGCAAAAACAAAAGCTCACCTGTTATCGAGCAATCTGTTATTAAACTCACCGTTTGTTGCGTTTCCCCAGCTCTGCCTGCTCTGTGTAGACGTGGCCGCCTTATGAATTCCTCTCGCTCACCCTCCAGTATATATAAAGTTCATTGCCCCGCTTTCTCAGTCTTTCACAAACCCCTCCCATGCTTTGCATGAATCAGTAATGGGGAAATGGAAAGTGAAAGCAGGCAACTAACTCACATGGTGTGGGTTACGCTGCCAGATGGCCAAAAAATGAAACTTGCATGCTAGGTTTCTTTATCTGACAAACAAACCCAGGGATAAGTAGATTTTTCCACAAGCCGTGCCAAGTATAACATTAATACATTACTCAACAACCGCTTTTGGAAGTTTACCTTTGTACTCTGTTTTTGCAAATAGTTTTAAAATAGAGGTCTCAAGTTTGGAGATGAATCAACACTGCTTTCCAGCATCAGAACCTCATCCCTTCATGAAACATGGGGGCGCTAATGTCCTGGTTTGGGCCTGTTCTGCTGCATTTGGACCAAGACATCTGGTCATCATTGATGGACCAAAGAATTCTGAATTCTACAAGTGAACTCTAAAAGAAAATGTCAAGGTATATGTCCATGAGCTGAATGTCATGCCATGCCAGTCAAAGTCCTGATCTTAATCCAGTAGAGGACCTGTAGCATCAGTTCATGAGAGGAGACCCACCAACACGTCTGAACTGAAGCGGTTCTTTTCTGAGGTATGGTCTAAAAATATCCAAGCTGCAGTAGACGACCGATCAACGGTTACCGGAAATACTGAGTTTCTGTTATCATTTCACAAGGAGGTCATGGCCAGTACAGAAAACTAGTGTACACATACTTCTGCAACCCCCAGATGTGAACAAATGATTGATTTTCTTGAATAAATGATGCAGTTTCATTATTTGATGAAGTTATCTCTGTCCACTTGCAGCTGCTTTTATGTGTCACTGGCATCTTGGCAATCTGTCATTCAGCTTCATGAGGTAGTCTCCTCAAAGTTTCCTTAGGTGTGTCTTGTCAAGAGTGAATGTGCAGAACTTCTTATCTTAATGTGTTTGACACCCTACATTGTATTGTACATAGGTAGTGTTGGTGCACAGTTTGCTATAGTGAACAGCTTCACTCAACTGCTGTTTTAATCCATATTATGACAAGAATCATTCAACTAAGAGACAGGACCAGGACAGTCCATTACTTTAAGATATGAAGGTCAGTCAACCCAGAAAATTCCTAGAACTTTGAATGTGTCCTCTAGTGCGGAAACTGGGACTTTGTCAGGAGCATAAAGAAACATGAACTTTGATAAAAAAGACATTCTACAACTTTATTACAACTCAGCATTATACTATGCAAAATCAAAGTCAAAAATGTATTGTCAATGAATGAACAACTCAGCACAGGTTAATTCTTTTTAGAAAAATTGTCTCCGTGTAACTGTCGTCATTTGCATTAAAATTAAGGGTTCAAACTAAGCAAGACTATAATGAAATTCAACAACAAAATAATAATATTACAGGTTGTTAGATCCCACAGGTACAGGTAAGACAGCTTCTCCATTTATACGGGGTTACGGCCTCACGTCAGCAGAGTATTACCCCAACTGAACTCAATGATAGCACTACTCAAGCTGTAGGGGGGGTAACTCGCCTGGCTTCTAACCACCCTTAGTTCTGACGTCTGCCCTGCTTCCTCACATCCCCCGGAACTGCCAGTCAGGGAGGCTTCCTGCAGCTGGGTCCGAGGTTGAGTCCCGTCAGTTGTGGTGGCTTACCCCTAATGGATCTGGGCACTTGGTACGTGCCAGGATATGATTTAAAGGCTAGGCTGAAAGCCCTAGGGACATATATTAGTTTTAAGTGGAATAAACTAGTATGACCGATAAGATGTCGGAGTCACCTTGCCTATAGTTTTACTGTCGTGAGGCTATCTTTGTACCAGTTTAATAGGGGAAATAATTGTCAACAAAATCTTCTCACCTTTAGAGTCAAATTTTATTTGCAGGTTAAGCTTCTAGCAATTGCAACATCTCAGAAAATCAATCAAATCAAAATCAGACATTTGTTAAAATAATGTTCATAAATCAAATAATCAATTAAAATCAATCATGTGACTACTAATCAGTATAATCCTTATCAGAATCTAATCTAAAGATGTTAATCAAAAAAGAATTTACTTATGAGCCAGGCAGATGAAGTAGGGGTATAGTAAATGTCCAAAGCTGTCCAAAAATCCTTCTTAGGGAAGGAAAAGCGTCGAGTGAGCCGCACGGCCGATGTGACCACACCCAAACCCAGTCCTTTTACTACCGCGGAACAAGTTGGTAAAATAGGGAAGTCCCAATGAACGATGTTTCTGTCCTTTGGTAAATCCCGTAAAATCCTTCACAATTGTAATCCAATAAGGTCTTCTTGACTCCGTACAAAGTCTAAGAAGAAGAAGAAATCCAAATGGTGAAAGATAGTCCAATCTTGACTGCTAGGCAGGGGGAATCCAGACAGAACTTTTAAAGCCGAAATAGCACTGCAAGGGAGTTGGCTCAGTCCACGCGCAGCACAGTCCGTACCCGAGGTGAAATTCTCGTAAAATATTTCTGCATTTCATCCATACATCATCATAACTAACCATCACCCCATTACTTTTATCCAATAAGGGTGTTACATTCATGCCTTATTAATTAATACTTGGACATTAGATCATTTTCTGTACTTTTCCACTAACTGTGTGTTTGAACATGTCCTGACCTGACCTCAGGCCAACAGGTTTCAGTTCCCCTTTTTTCGCCCCACTGTCTAACATCAGTATCCTGTTTCTCTTATTCTGCTACTGATTTCACAAACATTGGTTACATTGCTTCACTCTGCGTATATCATTCAATCACTTAAAATCAGCATGTTTCTTCAAATTTGAACATTTCATCCGGACTCTAGTTGCTTCTTCTTTTGTGTGTGTTTTCCACTCGCTGTGAATTTCACCATCATCCTGGACGGGGTGTCATGTCATGTCATGTCATGTCATGTCATAATAGTCTTCCAGGTCTTTTTGAAATCAACACACAAACCATGTCCAGTATTTCAGCTTTGACCCATCAGGGGTGATTCTCCAGTTAGCAAACCTTGGTCCAGCATTTCTTTAATTTTTGTAAGGACTTTTGTTTTCAGTTTTATCAGGGTAAAATCTCACATCACTTGCAACATTTGTTGTGCAGAAATCAACACTCATTATGACTGTGTCTTTGTAGTAGACCGGTGAAAAGGGACACTGTGGTCACCAGGACTGGGGTTTTCCAGGGTGTTGGTGCAAACAGCTGCACAGAATGGACACTTTACCCAGCAGCACTTACACAACTATTCAGTCAAGATTTGATCAGTTATCATGTGTTTTTTAATGTTTTATGTATATATGAACTCTTCTGGTGTCAAAGTTCAGCATCATGCGAAAGAGAAACCACCGAAATCACTGACTCACATTTGAATATTTCCCATTAGTCTCATTAAATTATTCTCAGTAGGCTATTCTTTTCATGTCTTGTCTGTCTTTTATTTTCTGACAGTGTGACTTTGCATTAGAGCTTTTATCCAATCATACATCAACCATCATGTTATCCCAGAGTCAAAGAACTCTGCCTGGGCCTTCACATCTGATGATGTTTCAAATGATGTTTCAAGTTCCTAGGCCTTCTCTGTAGCCTACAGTAGTCCACGTCCTCTGATTAGAGGGTCAGAGCTGCTCCTTTGAAGCCAAGGTAGCGGTTCATGTTCATCAGTTGCAAGCTGCATAGGCAAATAGTCTCCGTTTAGAAATTTGCTGTTCTTTGAATCTACGATGGCGAGGGAGAAGATGCTGTTGATTTGCTGGATATTGTGAAGAAAGTCTGCCCGAGTAAACTTTCAGGACAGCGACTATGAGCGCTACCATTGGCCGTTGCCATTATGTATATTTTGCCATTTTATTGAGTTAACATAGCTCTACATTTTTACAAATTCTTCCTGGCCTATGCTTGATCCACATTTCATGACTGTACATTTTTTTTTGTTTTTATTTTAAGTTTTAAAATGTATAATCAACCTTTCAAAAATGACAAAAACAAACTAACAAAAAAAACAAGATTTAAATATTGACATTTTATTTTATTTTGCACAACAGAACTTGAACAGTCTTTAATTAAAGACAGGCTCTCATGTTTTAATGATGAACATTTCTTACAATAACTGGCCTTGTCTCAAAGTCTCATCTGTAATTGTTCAACACAGGATTCATGAGTCTCAGCAGATCTTGAAGCAGGTCAGTTTGAAGTCCCCCATGACTCTGATGTAGTTGATGACGTCCACACCAACACGGTTGGGAAACTGGACTTCATGTCCATCAGGAAGCTCCACTTCAAAGACGTCTCCAGCCAGCTTCAACACAATCTGACACAGAAGGAAAACCTTTTTAACTTCAAACAAAAATCCCAAACTAAACTACATGCATTGCTAAATTTTATCAAGGAACATCTTTGTCCTCACCTTCACATCAGAGCCCCTCTGTAGAGGGTTGTGTATTTCCCGTTTCTCATCACCCCAGCATCCAGCAGCCTTGGAGTTGCACACAAGCACAGCTCCATCTGTGTCGTCATGGAAACGGGGGTTAAAGTGCAGCGCCAGGTCGTCTGAATCAGAGCCGAGGTCAATCTGGAATCTGAGTGGGTCAGAGTTTATACAAATGTAGTGTTAGTTTGGAGAGTGTGCAAAACCCACATTGGTTCACATATCTGCACGCTGTAGTTTTTCTCCATTCTCCTGTCTGGTTAAAAAGGGGATCAGGCATCAACAGCCCTTTTCTAATCCATTTGGACTCTAATCTATTTTACTGAGATTTGAGCTTTGACTCAGCCACTACAGAACATTCACCTGGTCGTCTTTAAATCGTGTCGGTGTAGATTTCTCCGTGTGCTTTGTCTCCCAAGTCGTAGTTTTCTTGCAGGCTCAGATTGTCCTCAAGGAATTCCCTAATATTTTGCTGCAACCATTTCACTTGATTTTTTACAAGTCTTCTGCAGATGAGCATGATGCTGTCACCACCATGCTTCACAGTGTGTTTTGGTGATGTGTAGTATTTGGTGTCTGCCAAACAGAGCGTCTGACAGAGCCACAGAAAGTTACATTTTGGTCTCATCAGACCAAAGAACTATCTTCCATTTGACCTTAAGGTCTTCCATTGTGTCTTTGGGTGAATTCTAGTCGAGATTTATTTAGTCTGTCCCATCTCAGTTGGTGATGCTTTTAACTCTAGACAGATTTCTACATGAGCCATATTCCTTCCATTTCCTAATTGAACTCAAGGGTACAGTAAGTGACTTGGCAGTTTTTCCTTTGTATCCATCCCATAAGTTTGATTTACTTTTAAATATCATTTTCTCTGATATGTGTTCTTTTGTCCTCATGGTCTAATTGTAGCAAAGATTAACCATTGAATGACCTTCTAGCCACAATTGTCTTGAGATGCACTTGGGTGATTTCCAAACTACGAGACTACTGGCACCGATTGACTGGACCTCTGCTGAATAAGGTGATGACTTACGCAATATGCGATATTACTTTTATTATTTTTTTTTTTTTTTAAAGAAGCCCAATTATATTGATTGTGATTCCATTTATAAAAGCAATAAAAGGGGAAAACATCCAAAGGAGTGAATACCTTAAACAGGAACCATATCTTACTGCCACTGTAACTTCATTTAGTAAAGAAGCTACATGTGTTGTGTTTGGTTAGCTCACCTCTCAGCATCATGCAGAATTGTCCCCTTTATTTTGAGTTGATCTCCAGGTCTCAGATCCACATTCTTTAGTTCAAGTTGCTAAGAAACACATATTTGTAGTTTTCAAACACTTCACTCAGATTCAGTTCAATTCAACATATAATAAATGTAAAGGTGCCAAAAACAGTCACAAATTTAAACTCACCATGCTCATAGTGGGTGCTGCTGAATACTCCTGGACCCTAATGAAAGATGTATCTTAAGTAGATGGTCTTAGCAGACAGGCCTCTGGGAGACAAAGGATAAGTGCAGTGACTTTTTACAAATTTATAATGTAGGACACACTGACATGATTTTAACACAATGTGACTCAATCATCACATTCACAAAGTCCATTCAATTCACTGTGCTGGCTTTTAATCATTCTGACTATTCTGTTTAACGACCCTTAATGAATAAACAAGCTGTGAGTAACGGCCTCTGTAAAGTGTTTGAACAAAGTAATCTGTTTATTTTTAGATTGTAGAAAGTCTTCATGTATGATTAACGTGCTTAATTATTAATGAAACACATTCATGATTATTATTGGTATTTAGGATGATGTTCTTTATTGAAGTTTGTCAATTTTAATTCATCGTAGGTTGTCACTGCAACCTGTGACCAGACAGATTCAGCTCCACTCACACAGTGAACGCTACAGGACGTCTTTCATACCAAACTCTATCAATCTGTACAAATTATTATATTCTTCCATCTCTGTTTCTTGTGCATTTGTGTGTATGCTAATCCTGTTATTATTTTGCTTATATTATTTTTATACTTAGTTATTTATTGATACTCATCTTTTACTATTTAACTTATCCTATTATTTTGAGTTCTTTTTACAGTGTGCATTAGTCTCCATGTCCCTTTTCTTGTTTCACTTTTTAAATGTATTGTTTAAAAAGTAAAGCACTTTGAACGGTAGTCATTTGTTTGGTGCTCTATAAATAACACCACTGGGTGGCAGTAAAACAACGTTTAATACGCTGAATAATTTCCGTAGGACTATTATTGTCCATTAATAACAACTGTTCTAAATAATAAGGAAAGGGCCAAATTGATAATTATTCTCACCTTGTACAGTTCTGTAAATAAACCGTCCCTGTTACTTTAAAAGTTTGTCAACTTTTTGCAGTTCCTCACTTTGACCACTGGGTGACAGTAAAAACGCACGATTAAATTCGCTAAATTATTATTTTTTAAATAATTGCGTTGATTTATCGTTGGCAAATTAATCAATGTAGACTGATACACTCGATATAAACATCTGAAACATGACGGATATGACCTTCGAGTTTCTTACAGTTGCTAAGAGAAAACTGTTAGTCCTCCTAAATAACAACTTCCGCTATACACCCCACCAAACACGAGAAGAAGACGAACTTCCGCTCTACTGCCGGAAGTGACAAAATAAAGTAAACATGAGCTGTCAGTAGATCCAGGGGTTAAGATAATTGCAAATAAAGGGGGTGACTAAATATATACATATGTTTGTTTTTGTTTTTTCATATTGACATCTATGTGACAACCTTTTGCGACGTCTGAAGAAGGTAAATCATTAACGGTCTGTTAACGTTTTTAATCGGACGACATCTGTTATTGCACCTGCCATTAGCATCCAGCAGCTAGCTGATAATGAAGCAGCGTTAGTTTACGTTACTATATTAAAATATTACATTGGCTCCTTTTTTACCGCATCCGTCTGTGTTTTTAGTTTGACCGCGACTCCCATTTAGAGTAATTAAATAATGTAAATCTGAAGTAGAAAGCGCAGTAAGTTACCGGATGTTTCTGCTGCTCCTGCTAGCGTCTTCTCACCGACTGCACCACAATCAAGTCAGGGCATCAGGGGAGTGAAGAGTCAGTTCAATTTAAATCAGCTGGTAGTTATTTTTTATTCTATTTTAGATTTGGACTTCCTCAAGATAAACATCTCCTCCTTTTTTTTATTATTATTTCATGGTTATAGAGCTGAGAAATCAAACCTAAGGTTCAGCCAAAGGAAATTTATCTGATAGTGTTTTTGTTCTCACCGGCAGGAGTGACACGGTCCTGTTATGTTCACAGACATGGACTATGAACTGGAGGAAGACAAGCTGTGAGTAGCATCCATCCCTCTATCTAATCCTATAACATAGTAGAAGTGTGTGAATTCAGTTTCTGAACCGATCATGCATCACGTGTTCTTCTGAACAGGGGGATACCAACAGTGCCTGGTACTGTGACTTTGAAAAAAGATGCTAATAACCTCATTGGCATCAGCATCGGTGGAGGGGCTCAGTACTGTCCTTGCCTTTACATCGTCCAGGTAGGTACACAGTAATTGTTTCTGATAAATGTGAGTGTTTCCATGCCCCAAAACATCAATCACTTTCAAACTTTATTGACAAAGTGGTGACAGATTAATGCAGACTGAGCATCATATCTGCAGGAAATATTGACAAGATTGTAGAAGAAGCATTAAAACCAAACACTACAGTAAACCCCAGATTGCTGAAGTCATCTGTATTTTTTAAATGTTGTCTCCCAGGTCTTTGACAACACCCCAGCTGCTCTGGATGGGACAGTGGCAGCAGGTGATGAAATCACAGGTGTGAACGGGAAACCAGTGAAGGGAAAGACTAAGGTGGAGGTGGCCAAGATGATTCAAGCTGTCCAGGTACACAGGCTGGAGTCACTCTCTGTAGTTTATCAATAGTTCTAATAGATGGGTTACTATTTAGTGTTTGCTTGAATGATATTCTTTAATGTTTTTGTCCCTCATTTTAATGAAAATTTAAACCTTAAACACAACTTTTTAAGAAAATATGGTGCAGCATTTGAAAACTGTGACGTGCAATCACACAGGCACAAACTGGAATACACAAGGAATAAAAGATAACTTACTTAGTATATTTGTCGTGTGGTGGCTGCAGGTTTATCAGTGAATAGTCCGACTGATCAGATCGGTCCGTGAAGAAGAGAGAGGGATTTCACCGGCTCGCCAAGCCGTGATAAAAAGATCCAGACAATGGCCTGTAGCATGTGGCACAGCGTCACCAAAGTAGAGTGGCTCTGTTTTTTTTAACATCCTTTGTTCACACCAGGAAAAATTCCATGACTTCCTGCAGAACCAAATAAACACGGGGTTCAGTATTGGAATTAAAGTATTAGATTGTGTTGCTGTTTCCCTTTCAGTGCACAATGCTGCACCATGAATCCTGCACATTGTTCTTTTTACCTCATGTCACACATTTAAATTTACTCTTTTTTACTTTAAAATATATTTTATAGAAATGTTCTCCTCCTTTTTTATATCTTATCCAATATAATTTTGACTTAATTTTGTATTTCTCGATCAGGGAGAAGCAGTAATCCACTACAACAAACTGCAGGCCGACCCGAAACAGGGGAAGTCTTTGGATATAGGTATCTCACATACACACAACCACTTTGTATTCTGTATTTTAATATCATACACTGCATTCTTACATTGTCACTTGTCTTATTTGTAAAACATGATTCTGTGTAATTCAGTGCTGAAGAAAGTCAAACATCGCCTGGTGGAGAACATGAGCTCGGGCACAGCGGACGCTCTAGGGCTCAGTAGAGCTATTTTATGCAACGGTAACATTTTCTTTCCTGATTTTGTTTATTTATATGATTTAGATTTAAAGCTCTGCTGGTCTAACCTGGTTTTATTTTACAGATGGACTGGTGAAAAGGCTGGAAGAGCTGGAGAAAACAGCAGAGCTCTACAAAGGTCAGTTAAATGGGATAATTTCTCTGATGGAATCACTGTTGAGTTTTAAGTCGAGTGGTTCAGTATTTTTTAGATTGATTTAAATCTATTGGTCTTTTTTTCCACATGCGCAAACAGACGAACGAATGAAGGATGTTTTTCTAATGTATTGAACAGCTACGTTTCTT
The DNA here is from genome assembly GCF_022458985.1 of Mugil cephalus. Classification (NCBI taxonomy): domain Eukaryota; kingdom Metazoa; phylum Chordata; class Actinopteri; order Mugiliformes; family Mugilidae; genus Mugil; species Mugil cephalus. The sequence continues at coordinate 3,664,971 of NC_061789.1, read as the reverse complement.
TGTGCTGTCACGGTAATGTTTAGATTGTAGACTGTAAATTAAAGTGGAAGCAAGCAAGTAGAGCTCCCCCTGGTGGCTGGAGGCCACAGTATAGGTCATAAGCTCCGCCTTCTCCATGTTAGTGGGCGGGGCCTTGGGCCAAACTAAAACATTTAAGTACATGTCATGATCTCTTTTCAAGGACGGTTTCAGTCATTTCAGGTAGTTTAGTTTGTTATTTGATGCTTTAAAGACAAGATGTGGCATAATGGCGACTACCAGTTGCCATGCCAACTACTTATGTGATTCCGTGGGACAATGAGAGTTGTAAAAACAACAAATAAATAAATATAAGGTATAATCCAACATAATGGAGGTAGAGCAGAGCATAGTATTTAATGAAAATGGACGACGCTTGTATCCCTGTAAAAATAGCATCAGTTTGGCCAATGACAGGAAGTGGCGACAAGTTGTCCATATTTATATACAGTCTATGTGTAGACACTCGTCCAAAAGCTTCTGCAACCTCTTCTTTTTATTCCTAGTTAAACAAATTGCCTCCTGAGAGTAATGGAGTTTTCCTTTAAATTGAAATATGGGCCCGTTCACTGTTGTAGCAGCAGTGTTGGGCTTGGGAACCAAATACATGATGTTAACGTCCCAAAAATAAGATAAACAGTCGGTGGCGCTAACTCCGCTTTTCAGGTACCATTAAATCATAGCAGAAGAAGAAAGGTGATGCAAACCGATAATTTCATATGATGATATTATTTATAATCAGCAACAATTTTCACTGATCATAAATTAATTCAAGACATAATAACGTATAAATAACAATCAACTTTTATTGTAAAATAGAACAAGTACATAAAGAAAATGTTTACATTTAATAAACATGTGCTGCCATCTGATGGGTAGGTTTGTCCACAACTCTGACCAAAACAGTGCGCCCTCTAGTGGACAAATTATGAATAGAAAAATTATATTTATTGAAAAGTCACACTTTGCAAATTCATCCTGATGGGAATTTGATGATATTTCTGTTCTGTTTGACTGTAGGGTTGATGGAGCACACCAAGAGACTCCTCCGAGCTTTCTTTGAGCTTTCTCAAACTCACAGAGGTCAGTTATTCAATGTCATTTGCTTTTCATTCTCTCGGAGGACGGGAAGCTTTGTCCGACGTGTGTTTTATATGTAATGTGTCTTTTCAGCATTTGGAGATGTTTTCTCCGTCATCGGCGTGCGAGAGCCTCAAGCTGCAGCCAGCGAGGCGTTTGTGAAGTTTGCTGACGCTCACCGCAGCATCGAGAAGTACGGCATTCAGCTTCTGAAGACCATCAAACCGGTGAGTCTGAGTCTCTTTCTGCCTTTATTCTAGTTTTTAATCTTAAAGTGGTGAGTCTGAGTTCCTTGTGATGTTAAAACGTGTGCAGCCTTCCTCTGAATTTCACATTTTAAGCCACAAATAGACATAAAAACTCTTTCTACCTGAGCTTTCATGTCATTTATTGACGTCTTATTATTTGTGTTGATATACTCTTGAGCTATGATGAGTCTTATCTTCATCAAACATCATGTATGGTAAAAATAAAAACCCTCATCTTTTGTTTTGTCATTGCGCAGATGCTCCACGATCTGAACACGTACCTTCACAAGGCCATACCAGACACCAAGCTCACCATCCGCAAGTACCTGGATGTCAAGTTTGAATATCTGGTAAGTTCTTCTGCTTTAGAATCAAAGGTGTGTGTTTTTTGATATTTCAAACTCAAGTCTTCAACAAAGACCTACCAAAATCTTTGGTTGATTGGACTTTTTTTTTTTTTTTTTTTTTTTGTAATTTTCCCCCACAAATTTAAATTTCTTTAAATGCACATTAACATGAATCCAAAATATTTCAATAAAGGGATAAGGGCTTAATGTTGAATGCAAAATGATAATAATAATTTATAAATAGCACTAGGCTGAGTTTAATTTAGGACACATATAGTAGGTTTGGAGGTTCTTGGCCTGAAAAACATTGAAGACCCCTGATCTAAATTGTTATGTTGTTACCATTAAAGGACATTAAGTTTCCTCTTCAAAAACTGCATATGTTAATATTTTTTCTACTTTTATTTACATGAAACCTTTAATCCACTTCATTACTAATCACAAATACAAGAAAGTTGATTATTTCCTGACTTTTAACCCTTTATGTGCCAATGTTTGTGATGGCATTGATTTTTCAAAAAAAACAAACAAACACAGAAATTGGAATATTTTCAATAATCTCAATGCGATGAGTCTGAATGTGAAAAAGCCAAAGTGCAGCTAATTCAATGGATTTCCAATGGGTTACTACAAAAAAACAAAAACAAAATCCATCAAAATCAATGTTCCCACTGATGATTGACATGTCAAAGGCTCTAATAATCCTCCCATAGGAAAATCCCCCTTTTAATGTAGATTACTGAAAATATTACAATTTTTGTGTTTTGTTTTTGTTTTTTTCCAAAAAATTGTGATGCCATCACAAACACTGGCATAAAAAGAGAAACTTATCACATGTTTAGTATTTATGTTTAGTACTGAAGTGGATTAAAAGATTTATGAAAAAAATATTAACATGCTGTTTTTAGGCCTTAATGGTGACAACGTAACGATTTTAAAATCAGGTATGAGGGTTAAAATTACTAATGAACAGACGCCACTTATTCATGTGATCATTTCTACTAGCGGTTGAATGAGTGGGTTAAGTTGGTGGACTTTAATCTGTTCACTTACTACCACCTCCACATGTGTCCGTGGTCAGATCCCTCGTGACGCATGTTTTCTTTGTGTTTCAGTCGTACTGCCTGAAGGTGAAGGAGATGGATGACGAGGAATACAGCAGCATTGTGAGCGACCGCTTCACTTCTTCTCTGTTTTTGGTTGTTTGCTCTGAATGGAAACGTATGAGACGGTCTAACGTGTTCCTTACGCTCTGTGGCTGATGTGCTGTCCCCCTACAGGCCATAGGAGAGCCTCTGTACCGCGTCAGCACCGGTAACTACGAGTACCGCCTGGTGCTGCGGTGTCGCCAGGAGGCTCGGGCCCGTTTCGCCAAAATGAGGAAGGACGTTTTGGAGAAGATCGAGCTGCTGGATCAGAAACATGGTTTGTGCCTGTTGTATGTTTAAGGAGACAGTCGCCCTTTTGTGTTTTGATTGATGCCTTAATAATAACATATTTACATAAAACCAGCTCCATGTTGATGAGAGCTTGTTATTCTGGGATGTCCCAGTCTGATACCAGTCTTTCGATATACGTATTGAATGTCCTGTAGAGTTATAAAGTCATTCCTTGTCTTCTCCTGTGGTCGAATGGATTCGGTCCAATAAATCTTTCTTTGCATGCAGCGTGGAGCTCGTACCTCATGTTCTCTACTGTTTGTAATGTTCTGGTAATACGAAACGGCCATGAACTCAAAATTTGTCTCCAGGAAACTTTTCTTTTAAACGTTAAGTGTCTGTTGTTGTTTGGTTGCAGCCTCTGCCTGAATTGTTGAATCTAGTTGGTAGTATTTACTGTTTGTCTGACTGACTGAAGTTTTTCCGCATATAGTTCTTCTTCTTTTTCTTCTTCTTCTGCGATATTTGGCAGCTTTGACTGTAGCCAACCACCATTAAAACAGAAGAAGTTTTGGTTTATGGCCGAACTAAAATGCGTAACCACATCTGATCTGATAATTTTTTTTAAATCCCCAATATCTAAAACATTTTAAGCCACGAAACATCAAACACAAACCAACCAAGAGTTTCCAACTCTGCAGACAAGACTTCAAGAAGTTATTTGCAAACATCACAACAACCGACCTTTTCCTGAAGGTGTTTGTTTCCCCTTTGAATCGTCTTTATAAATGCATGCAAACACTGGAATAATCTCAGCTTCAAAATATAATATCATTTTTGTTTGTGCACTTTTGACCCCTATCTCTTTCGTTTTTGTGCACATGCTTGCTATCAGTCATTTATTTAAATCCATTTCCTCCTCCTCTTCTTCTTCATCCACAGTTCAGGACATCGTGTTCCAGCTGCAGCGCTTCGTCTCCGGCATGTCCCATTACTACGACGAGTGCTACGCCGTTCTGAAGGAGGCCGACGTCTTCCCCATCGAGGTGGACCTCTCCCGCACCATGATCAACTACAGCAGCCAGTCGCTCGCCTACACCGACGAGGACGAGGACGAGGACGGAGGAGGAGGAGGAGAAGGAGAGGAAGGAGGAAGCGGCGCATCCAGACAAACGGAGAACGGCGGTGAAAAACTGATCGATGACGCATGAGAGTTTAGTTGTCACTGGAATTTAAAGTCAACACACTGGATACTACTAGAACTGCTGCTGCTGCTGTGATGATGATGATGATGATGATGGTGGTATGTTGTGTTTTCTCTCCTTGATTCTCTCACATCGATTATTATTTTACTTTTGCAAATGTGAGTGCTGTGGATGGGTTTTAATATGAGGTGTGCCTTCTAATGTGTCTCCGTGTGATGAATGTGGAATATTATACCTTTGTATTTATTTATTTTCTGTGTCATGCATCCTGCTGCTTCTTTTTGGACCCCTGATGTGTTGCTGTAAATGTTTTAAGTGTCTCAATCAGCAAATGGAACTCAAGCTGTTGTTGAAGACATCAGTGGGGAAAATTAAGCAAATGCAAAACATTATTATTATCGAAAACCCTAAGCTGCAGCTGGGTTTTAATTATTAGTCTTGACTACCTTTTGAGGCCTCAGTGTGTGCAGGCAGACGGCATCACTTCTAAATTACTCTGAATCCCCGGGGGTTCCTCAGGGATCAGTACTGGGGCCACTCATACTTGTTTTACATACCGTGTTTTCTCAGTCTGACAAACAAAGCGAAACTGTTTGAGATTCCTCTGAAATGTTTCATCCAAGCCTTCAGTCCTAAATGGTTGGAGGGGGAGTTTAGGTTTTTATTAAATATATCAGTGGGGAAAATTGACCAAATGCAAAACAAGACGTCCAAGTATAGGGTTCTTGTAGCTTATTATCGAAAAAAAACCTAAGCTACAGCTGTGTTTTAATTATTAGTCTTGACTAACTTTTGAGGCCTCAGTGTGTGCAGGCAGACGTTCATCACTTCTAAATTAATCTGTGAATCCCTGGGGGTTCCTCAGGGATCAGTACTGGGGCCACTCTTATTAATTTTACATACTGTGTTTTCTCAGTCTGGAAAACACACACAACTGTTTAAGATTTCTCTGAAATGTTTCCAAGTCTTTGGTCCTAAGCAACTAGAGGAAAGTTTAGGTTTTTATTCATATCATCTGTGGGGAAACTGGACCAAATACTCACCTAAAATCAGTGGCAGTTGTTCAGTTTATTCTCTGGACTCGGGGTGCTAACAACGTTTTAAAAATTATGCAGAAAGTTAGGACTGTGATGTAAAGTAATAATAAATTCCTCAATGTTGCATATATAGTCTCTTCAGCGCCGCTTTCAAACCTTCTGTCTTCTTCGGTCATTTCACGTGTGCACTGATAATCAATCATATGTTCCAGAGAAGAAACCTAAACATTCCTTCAGTCGTTTAAAAACCAAAGACTTGGATCCAAACATCTTTAAAGAAACTCTAATTGCTCTAACTGTAATTTGTTTTACCTTCTTTTTTGTGTATCTATGATTTTAAGCTGCTCACATTCCCTCCACTACATGATTCCAGCTGTTACTTCACATCTGTTTACGAGTCTAGGATGGACACAGCAGCGGAAATATTTTAAATTTAAATGTAAAAAGTATATGCAAAGGGAAAAGGTATCATTTTTCTTTCCTCTCTATTTATTCCTTTTTCCCCCAAAATATATTTAAATGTTTAAGAACTGGATTTGTTTTGGTTATAACCACTAGGGGGTAGCATAGCACCAGATCCCACTGGAACACTGGAACGAGTGCGTTTCATTGTTAAATGAAAACATTTAGTTTTTTCTGTATAACTGGAACATAATAAAGGGAACTACTGTAAGCTTTTATTTTGTTTTACACAGACCGGTTCATAAATAAAGTACCGCATACTAGCCGCAGTTTAAGTAGTATTTATTTGGACCAAGACTTAACATATTATCAACTTGTATTATTACGCTGTGTCCGTAAGAATGTAAAATAAAAAGTGATTTAGAAAAAAGCCGTGCAGTCTTGAACAGCGCATATTATTTGTCACATAAAAGACCGTGTGGTGACTGGGTGACGCCGCGGAGCCCCAGTGGCCTAATGGATAAGGCACTGGCCTCCTAAGCCAGGGATTGTGGGTTCGAGTCCCATCTGGGGTGAACTGTTTTTTCTTTTTTTTTCTACTTTCAGAGTTTCAGATGTTTAAAACTGCAGGATGTTAGCTTGTGACCACATTTTACAGGTTCATTACCAGTTGGACTCATATTCACACACGCCCGGATTGTTGTTCCCTTTTCCTCTCAGCCAATCAGGAAACGCTCCGCTCCCGTGACTCTGTGAGTCTTCCTCGGACTTTCCCTCCCGTCGCATAACCCCTGATTTCCTCCTCGCCCGCACTGCTTTTGTCCGATCGGTGTGTTGTAGTCCTTCACTAGGATTATCCTGCATTCCTGCAGTCATGTTGTTAGCCCAGAGGCTTTGTGTTTTCCTGTTAATCTGTGTCGCTGGGACCTTCGCCTCCTCCGCTAACAGTAAGTAGATCGAGTTAATGAAAAATCACGAGTGCTTGTGTAAGGATCTAATTTAAGGATCTAAGTTTGAAACATAGATTTAAGATATAACTTAAAGCGCCTAGTGTAATGCATGTTTGCATGTTGGTTTGTAATAATATACATTCTTTTACTTACTGTCACTGTTGTGATTTAAAATGGAGTATGCAGATGATGATCCAGATATTTTGCGAACTGTCATTCAAACATTTGACTTTCATTTTCATTTGAATTCATAAACACACATGGATTATTGTGACATAAATAATAGGAGGAGACATAGTAGTGATGCACAAATAATAACTCCCTTGTTTTTTTCTGTTTAATAAATGTATGATCGATAGATTGGCTTATTGAGGACAAAAACTTAAGCTGCAGTTATGTTTTTGTTTTGAAATCAAGTGTTGACTGTCTTTTGAGTTCTCAGCATGTTTATGCACAAGGTATCACCTCCGGTTTACTCATTAAATCCAATGGGATGCCTCAGGGATCAGTACTGGGACCACTCTTACTTCATTTACACAAAGAATATCAACAGTCTTTCAAAAACATTTCTTACTCAAACTTTCATGTAGGTAATACTTATCTCTGTTAGCTAAACTGTTCAAACGCCAAACAAGATGCCCAAATATACACTTTTATCTTCCTTATATTTCTATCTAGAAAAGTTATTATCTTCATTATCTTTCACAACGATAATTTACTTTGTTCTCCACATCCGTGATTTGTTCTCAGAGTTTACTGCCGCCACTGTGTACTGGGACGCCCAACACAAGATTCCTTTGCTGAAGGAGGGGACACTGGAGGTAGAGGGGGATGCATATGGATACCTGAATGATTCCCTGTCCAGTACAGGATGGGGTGTCCTAGAGATCCGTGCCGGGTACGGAAAGACCTCAGTGAGCGATGAGGTTACTTTCTTCCTGGCCGGCTACCTTGAAGGTTTCCTCACTGCCCAGTAAGTGTTATTAATGTTCCTGCATTTCTTTATGTGGAGTAAAGAGAAATCTTTGATGCATTCTGCAGCTGAAAGAAAAACAATGGTTTGTTTCTTCAAAATCCAAACTCATTTGTCTGATTCACACTTAATCTCCCCTCTATACTGAGGCAGATGATGGACCACTACACCAACATGTATCCACAGCTGATCAAAGACCCAAAGATCCTCGATCCCGTTCAGAGTTTCATGAAGTGAGTCTCTTCTCTTTTCCTTTTAAAAACTTTAAGCCACTTCATCTTTCATGTCCTCTTTTCAGAGAATTTCAGCTCAGCCGGTTGTTGTTGACCAAACAACATCTCAACAAAATGCACTCCTGATGTTGAGAAAAAACACATTTTGCAGGTGGTTTTCTTACTGGTGCAATGTTTGAATATGTTTTAAATGGCCCAAGCAGATTGTTTTTGTTACTTTTGTTACTATATCGCCTCTAGTTTGCTTGTATTCGAGGGTGTGCCCCAGGGATCCACACTGGGACCACTCCAATTCATTTTACACTTATAGTTATTCATGCTTCTGAGAATTGTCTACATTTCTGCAGAAAGATTACTGAAAGTAGACAAAGAGAACCGAATCAAACAGAGGTATTCCACTTATGCATTTACTTATTCAGGTAAATGAGCCAATATCACGTATCTGTGAAGTGTAAGAGTAAGTGAAACCTTCTTTTCACTTTCTGGTGTCACTTGCTTGTGCAGCAATAACAGCAACTAAATATGTTGGAAGAGAAACTTGCTTCTGCACCTCGACTGATTTTCTTGGAAAAACACATAGTTATAACATTTCTGTTTTATTTGTTTGATTGATCTTTGTCTGCTTTCAGGATTTCTTTGGAAGCCAGTTGATGTTTTCAGTATTTTTTAAGCAGAAAAGTAGACACTGCATGTTAACCAACCAAAGAGGATTATATTCCCTCACATGCACGACTCCTCCTCAGGTTCATTCATTATTATTAGCATCTGTCTGGTTAGATTTTGGTTAAGCATTTGTCACTCCTGTACTTGTAGGAAGCAGGACTCGTGGGTGAGAGAGCAGGTGAAACTGAACAAGAGCTCCGATCCGTTCTGGAAACATACAGGTTTCATCGTGGCCCAGATGGACGGACTGCAAGCAGGAGTGGCAGCTTGGGCTAAGAAACAAGGCAAACCGGTAATAATAATAAAAAAAAAACGCTTTATGTCAACTTAATCCCACAAAAACACAACCACTGACAAAACCTTATCTGACTGGTCCACCACAAGTACTTATTTAAAAAGAGGAAGCTCCAATGCAAAACAATTTCGTCATCATAGACCTTTGTTTTATTCTCTTTAAGCCTCAGTTTACTTCACAGTTTGTCAGTTCTTTTGTATAAAATACGTTTGGATCATTTCTATTCCCTGACCAGCTGTTTATCTGGTGTCTTTCCCACAGCCGATGTCACTGTTTGACATCCAGTTCCTGAACGCGGTGGGAGACCTGCTGGATCTGATCCCAGCCCTGGTCCCCAGCTCCAACCCTCCTCCCAGAGACTTCAAACGTCCAGGGATGGGGCACTGCTCTGCACTCATAAAGGTCAGGGTTCAAAGCACGTCCTAGTTAGACTTTTTTTTTTTAACTTCCAATCGTATTTTATCAGAGTATATAAAGGTGTGTGTTCCCTTTCTTTCCCATTACAGGCTTTACTCTTTGCAGAGAGGAAGAAGTGTTTTTGTTTCATTTTCTGCATGAACTAAGAACTCTCACACACTCTTGTGGTTAGTGTAAATATGTGTGCTCATTTGTGAAATGCCAGGGAGAAGAGGTGATTTAAAAGTCTCTAAGGACTGAGAGGTTCTAATATAAAGAGGGACACTGTTCCAGCGAAGGCCCTGTTTTCAGACACCCTTAAAATTTTATGCGATTTCAAATATTATCATGAAATGTTTGTAGAAAAATCTGTTTTCTACAGAGAAAGTGGATCCATCTGCTCAACGACTGCATCTGCACTTCCTGGCGAACTAGAGACAAAGAGTCTGCATCTTCAGACGTGTTTCCTGCGTTAGCTTCCTCGTTTTAGCCATTTTTTCATCTCTGAAGAACTTTCAGATGTACTGGCTTTATATAGACACGCACAGAAGCACAGCAACTGAGAAATGTGTCTTTTAATAAATAGCGCAGCCTTCATTAGTTCAATCACTAGAACCAAAATTACCCAATACTCAAAATGTCTTATATATTTTTATGGAACTAACCAATTTTAAGTTTTTAATGGCTGTTTTAGGATTTGTTTAGTATTTTATCTGTGACTGGACTAAAAGAACTTGCACTTGAAGACCTTTAGAGTGATTCTTAATGCAATGTTTCACAAATGCATGGGGTGTCCAAAAACTTTTTTCCCACCACTGCAGACTTCAGTCTAGTTTTCAAAACCTCCAATAGCAGCTGTTCCTCTATACAGGATCATTTCTGTATCATTTAAGCAGTCAAAAAAAATCTGCTTGGAGTCTTTTTTCCACTGCTGAGAACTGTCACAGTCAGAACCAGCTTATTCCAACATATTACAGAAGCGACACGACGCTCCACGAATCTCCATGAATCTGATGCCGCCTGTTTCATTTAAGCTTGATATTTGGTGGTTCTTTGAAAACCTCCGACCCTTAACCAGATCGCTGGTTCCTGACCTCCGCTCCCCGTCCTCCTCCTCAGATGCTGCCAGGCTTCGAGAACCTCTTGTTTGCCCATTCCAGCTGGTACACGTACGCCGCCACCATGAGGATCTACAAACACTGGGACTTTCACATTGCTGAGTCTCACGCAGCCACCGGGAAACTGTCCTTCAGCAGCTACCCTGGTATGCAAAAAAAGAATCCCTCCAGATAACAATGAGCGATATTGTAGCTGTGCAATCGCAGTTATTTCACGTAAACAAAAGGTTTACACAATGAGCACAAGACCAGCTGTTTTTTTTTTGTTTTTTTTTATGCTTATCACCTGATTTTCTGCAGCTCCGTCCAAAGGTCTCCACGTCTGTATCTCAGTTTATTTCTTCTAATCTGCTGCCGTCCTCAGGTTTCCTGGTGTCGCTGGATGACTTCTACCTCCTGGGCAGCGGTCTGATGATGACCCAGACCACCAACAACGTTTTTAACTCATCCCTTTTTGACCTGATCACCCCAAAGAGTCTGCTGGCGTGGCAGAGGGTCAGGCTGGCTAACAGTTTGGCTCATACCGGAGAAGAGTGGGCCAAAACCTTCTCCATGTACAACTCTGGTTAGCTTCTGCATTACATGCGTTCTAAGATTTGTTCGTATCTTCGGAAACTTCATAAATAATGTGTCAACTTCCGACATTTATTGAGAAATTGTCCTCGTCGTGGAGATCTAATCCGAGCTTTTCAGTGCAAAAAAAAAAGTCATTAGTTTAACCTTTTCGACACGTCGCCTACCAACTTTCTTGCAGGGACCTACAACAACCAGTACATGGTTCTGGACAGGAGCAAAGTGAAGCTGGGAGTCAGCATCGATGACGGCGCTCTGACTGTGGTGGAGCAGATCCCCGGGTTGGTGGAGTATTCAGACCAGACTCAAGCACTACGTAGAGGTAACTAATCTCCAGTTTCAAGGTCTAAAAACGTAAACATCTAAGATTTAATATAAAAACAGAGGCATGTGACAGATTACAATGTCAAAATTAAAGACTGTATAAAAAATGGACACCATGACAGTAGAGCCCCGCCTCCTCCACGTTAGTGGGCGGGAACAAACCACTAAAATACACAAATAATTATGTTTGTCGAGGATGGTTTCTGTCATTTCAGGTAGTTAAAATCATGTTGATGCATGTTCATTTTTTTTATGAGAAGTTTAGTTTCAGTCATTTGATGCTATTTAAACAGGATGTGACGTCATGATGACTGACAGTTGCTATTGACAACCACTCCTTGAACCAGTCCCATAGGAAGTTGAGAATAAGAAAAAATATCTTAGGAATAAGTGCAACATTTCCAAGATATCCCAGGAAACTAGCATCAGTTTGTCCAATAGGAGGGAGTGATGCTTCACAGCTGTAAAACAAGATAAAAAAATAAAAAAAATAGGTCAATAATCACTTAATCATTGACCACAGATTGAAGTGACGTAGCTCTTTACAGCCACCCACGAGAAAAAAAAAATGAGAATGAGACCAGAATGATATAATATACAACGTAGAGAATAAAACTCGACCTTTTGAGACTATAACAAGCATGTGACCGTTTCCACAAAATGCTGTGCAGGGACTACCTCTATTTGTTTATTCATTTATTTCTATTAGTCACTATTGCAGCTTGCACGAATGATGCCACCTCTCCCAAGCTTGTGTGGTTTATCCTTAGGTATAGTCGCCTTAACACTGAGAACTACACTGTGTTTGTGACTTAAAAAAAGAAAGTATTTATTTGTTACTGAGTCCAAAGTATAAGTTTCACCACTACATCTAACTGCCTGCACAGCATTTTGCAGAAGCACTCACATGGTTGTTATAGTCTCAAAAGGTCGAGTGCATTTTTGTTAAACTCATGGTTGGCTCTGAAACTCTCACGTAGCTATTTGTGTTTTGTCTGGAGCCTTTATCTTGACTCTAGCACACATTTTATTTGAAACATAGCAAACAAACAAGCAAAAGTGTGTGATATCAAGGATTCAATTATATTAAAGGAGCAGGAAATCAGGAATGTCCTGTAGAGACCCAGACTGATGCATCTTTATCTCCTCTTCACCACAGGCTACTGGCCGTCCTACAACATTCCCTTTCACCAAAAGATCTACATGCTGAGCGGCTACGTAGACATGTGGCATGAGTACGGAGACGACTTCTCCTACGATCTCTGTCCCAGAGCCAAGATCTTCCGCCGGGACCAAGCCGGAGTCCAGGACCTGGACTCCTTGAAGCACATCATGAGGCTCAACGGTGCGTTACTCCCATCTCCATATCCGCTGGGACCACAGGTTAGACTTTCTTCAGCGTTTGTTCCACCAACATGACCTCAGGACGTGTTTGTTTGCTCATTTCCAGACTACAAGAAGGACCCGTACTCTAAGGGCGACCCCTGCAAGACCATCTGCTGCCGTAACGACCTGAGAGCAGAGAAGCCCTCACCAGGAGGCTGCTACGACACTAAGGTAGTCTCCATTTTCTACAAGGACCTTGCAGAAATAACATTATGACCACCTTCCTAACATTGTGCAGGTCTGCAAACAGCTGTGACTCATTTGAGAATGAACGTGGGCCTTCTGAGGGGGTCCTGTGGTGTCTGACTACTGGATGTAGCACAAAGCAAAGAAACAGAAAGAATAAACTCATAGAAAATCCGAGTTAATGTTCAATACGAGCCTCAAAATAAGTGTCCAGCCTAGCTGAGTAAGACCTGAATACCTTGTCTAGTAGTTACACATGCAGCTCCTCAAGTCAAAGATATAACAGGAACAGTTGCCATATTTTGTCAAAGGCTGCAGAGGTTAAAGAAATACTGTGTCAAATCCTCTCCAGATGCAATAAGCTACGTCACGTCTGCCAGTCAAGCTTTAAAAAGAAGGGACGTCCTCATTTTTACAAAGGGTTAAAAGCTCTTGGGACCTGTCCACTAGTATAGCAGTGTATGGATCTGGTGAAATAACACAGTCATGTGTTTTATGAAGAATATGTGTAGTTTGGGCCAGAAAAGACCAGAAAAGGTGTCCCACCGTGGCTTCTAACGTATGTTTTGGGCAGATATAAGTCACTTTAAATTGTGCACTTTGTTGTCTAGAGTTTACAGAGCAGCTGTGGGTGACAGAAAGGCAGGATTCCACATTATCATCATTATGACACAGAGATCTCCCCCCTCCCAAGGCTCCTTTAACCCCACAGATACTTGATCAGTTTGGGATCTAGTGAATTTAGAGGCCAGGTCAACACCTTGTGACATTCTTCATGTTTTTCGAGTTGTTCCTGAAGCGTTTTTGTGGCTGCATCCATCAAGGAGTGTCGTTGCTATGGGGTAGGGGGAGGTGGGGGTGTCTGGTTTGGGTCTAGGTCGGTGCTACATGTCTAAGTAACATCCACATGAATCTTCTCAAAAGATGGTTTAAATGTCATCACTTCTCCTGTCAGTGGTCATAATGTTGTGGCTGGTTTGTGTGGTTCTGCCTCCAGGTGACAGATTTCCACATGGCCGGGGACTTCCGTGCGGAGGCCGTGAACGGGCCGACGACGCAGGGCGGACTCCCCCCGTTCTCCTGGACTAAGTTCGGCAGCATGTCTCACCAGGGCCTTCCGCCGTACTACAACTTCACCTTCGTCCAGATGGAGCCGCGCCTCTTCAACCCATGAGGCGTTTGTTTGCAAAACAACAATCTGACGCTCCTTTTAGAAGATGATTTTTTTTTTTTCCGTCCCAGAAAGAAATACTGTGCTTTTATAGCTTTTAAAGGAAGGTTGTTCTGGTGTCTCTCCGCTGGGAACTGATTCTGCCGGTGTAAAGATTTGCCAATCAGATCGTTCGGGGGCGGGGCTTCACGCGGTGATGGACAGAAGAGGAAGAGAGAAGCTGGTTTATTAAATAAAAAAGGCTGCCGCCTGAGAAGCTCGCTGTTCAGAGGACAAACATTTGAGACAGAGAGAGTTTCTTAATCATGTTCATGCTTCGTGTTTTGTAGCTGTGATTGGTTGGGGGATGTCCCACTTGCATGCAGACGTATCGGTTCAGATTCAACTGATAACATTTTCTTTATGCTACATCACTCAGTGCCTTCTTTTTTAGATTTCTACATTTGCATTGGACAAATAAAGCAAACCGCATTTTTAGTCTGTTACTCAGGGTTACAGGCATGTGCTCCTATTTGTGCCTTAAACACATCAAAATAAAATCTTTTAAAAAAAATTTAAAATGTTTTTTAATGCAAACACTATCATTTTTAATGTCTGATTTGATTTGATTTGAGTGAAACAGTCTGTGCAGAGGCTTCCTCAGGGTTGATTCTCTCTGGTGATTTATGTGTCTTGTCCTGTAAAATGAAAATATCTCAGGTAGGGATGTCCGATATTATCGGCTAACCGATAATATCGGTTATCGATATGCTGCTGCTGCTTGTGGGGTCATTTACCGGCACGCGATTGATGACCTTATCAAACTGCACTCGGAGCCAAAACAACAACAGAGTGTAGCTAGTGTGGCTAACACGTTGCTTTCTATCTAAAATTTGTCTGGGCAAAAATAAATAAATAAACGCCTGCATATATCAGTATACCATATCGGTTGATATCAGAATCGGAAATCAAGAATTTGGACAATATCGGCAAAAAGTCAATATCGGACATCCCTAATCTCAGGTTCATATTTTGTTATGCACCTGCCGCTTTTTTTTTTGGAATGATGCACATCAAATTTGTCATTATTAAAGTTTTACACTCATCTGTGCTCTGCGTGAATCATTTTACACTTCGCGGTTTATTGTAATGTCTTATCTCGTCTTTGTAATGGGCTGGACCCAAAATGCAGAGACTGTAGCACGACATCAAATGAAAGGCGTTGGAAACTCCGGGGGAAGTGAGGCAAAACACACAACGACTGCGCAGGGAGGGAGGTGACCGGCTAAGGCGATGAAAAACAAGAAAACACAGGAGATGAGTTCTACAAGTGTTACAGGAAAAACCACAAAAGCACGTGAGGTGAAACTCGTGTGCTGGCACAGACCGAATTATCTGGCAGTGGAGAGAAGCCACAACCAGTTTTTTAAAGGGGAAATGAAACGTAAATGTATTGGTGCTTGTACCGCGAACTATATCCAAAATATATCACTTGTGTTAAAGTGAAATATTAAAAAGTTGCTAAAAATCAAAGATTTAAGGAGTTTATTTTTGGTCTTTTCTGCCTGCTTGTCTGCCAGGTTTGAAGTGAGTTAATCGTATACGTCAGCGCTGGTTGGATCCTGTTGGAAATGGACGAGGATGAAATGGAAAGAGATCTTGAGCCCGGTGTAAATCGTACTGGTTGTGCTTTTGAACCAACATGAGGTGGAAACCGAGCAGCGGTGCCACTAAGAGTGGAAGAAGGAGCTGGAGCATTTAATTCACCGTCTGTCCTGGAGTTTCCACGGACATGTTGGAGGTGGCGAAGCTTTCACTGAGAAAATGTCCGGGCAGAAACACTGCAGCGCCCCGTTTGTAGCAAATAAGCTAAGCTAGCTGGAGCCACGCGTCAACATGCAACATAAAACGAGTGCAATCTAATCTATTTTCTGCTATCCATCCTTCACCATCGACCTCTTTCATGGGAACCCCACGATGCCACAGTATTTCAAGATGGCAACGCCCATACTAAAAAACAAACGAACAAACAAAGAAACAAACAGGACGCCCGCTATATTTTCTCCCCATATGCCAACATTTCTCAATAGTGTCATATATTGTTGATAAGATCGGAACTCCGTCTACAAAACGCAGGCAACTTGATCGAATGCTTCGTTTCCCATTTAAAGTGAGCTGGTTGGTGATTGGTCGCAGCTCCCTCCAGTTTCCTGCCCTTCCTGAGTCTAATGACAAGGCGCCGGATGCACAGGAAGCCAAGGACCATGGCAGTCTCATCTGACCTCATCCTTTCTCCTCTTTTTCATACCTCTTCCTTCTCATCTTATATATTCTCATCTCATCTCCTGTTATCAGCCAGAAACACTCTATCTCCTGTCTTTCTGCCCCCAAGGGAAACATGTAGTGACTCACTCTTTCCTACGTCGTGGAGGAACTGAAACGTCTGTTCGCCCTTTCACATTCATTTCATAAAACCCTCATGTGTCGCACTTTTTTTCTCGTTGGCCCTCCTCTCAGCGAAGGTCAGACTGTTAGGAGTTAGGAGGAGCAACGCTGCAGCCGACATCAGAGGAAGTTTCCTGTTTCTGTGCTTGGATCTATGCTGCAGCTCCCCGGGACAATAACGACGCCTTCTTCGGTCGCGTCTCTCACTGGTGCAGAAATATCTCTGCTGCAACTGTATCTGTAAAAGCACAGAGTAAATATTCGACAAAGGTTTCTGCTGCAGCTCCAGAGATGGAAAAATGTCCTGATGACAAAGCGTGGGACTCCCTCGTACGGCTGTGTGTAGCGAAAAACATCGGATCTGAGCCTAAACCTCAACCCAAACCAAGAGGTGAGCTTCACTCGATTTTTCTTTTTTTTTTTTTAGGTTCTGATCCATCTGTATTTGTGCTTTATCACAAAAAAAAAACATATTTAATCAGCTGTTTGCTAAAAGGAATTAAATGGTAGAAAGTGAGATTAGACGAGATACATTATGATGTGATAAGATGAGACGAGATACATTTATGTAACATGAGATGAGATTTGATGACATGTGATCAAATGAGGGGAGATTAGATACATTTATATAAAGTGAGATGAGATCAAATGTTAAAAAAATCAGATGAGATGATAAAAAAGTGAGATGAGGGGAGATACAGTGTGATAAGATAAGATTAGATACATTTGTATAAAATGAGATGAGATGAAATGAGATGTTAAACGAAGCCAAAGCCGAGGCGGCTCTTTGAGGTTCCCTCTCAGTTAGACCGAACCGCTTCTCAGACTCTTTAAATTTTAAATGACCATCTCAGATTTGAATGTTCCTGCAGTTTTTCCGTCTTAAACCCTTGTCCTCTAAGTTAACTTTAACGCTGTAGCTGATCAGGAAGTGTCCCCCCCCCCCCCTCCTCTTCTGTTTAATCTGACTGATCCTCTCAGAGGCTCCCATCGTCACCACTGTGGACCCACGGCTGAGCTCCACGCCGGCTCCCATACTGGAGGCCAGTCCACTGATGGTGCTGGGCCCGGCTCTGTGGATCTCCGTGGTCCTGGCCATAGTGGGCTCCGTGTTGGCTCTGGCCATCTGGTTCGTCATATTCAGACAGCAGAAAAGACGCAGCTGCACGCCTGGTAAGTGACATTAACAAGACTCACGTTATATTTTTCTTATATAGATATTATTGTACTGTTCTGCTCTGGATGGGAGGGGTGGATGGGGGGAGGGGGTTGGGGGAGGGAGGAGGGGGGTATGAGAGTCATGTGGGGGAAGTGCGCTTGCAGGCGTGGAGGTGATGAAGTGAGACGTTTATCACAGTAGAAACTCCACAGTTTCTGTTCTCTCCTTCTCAGGCGTCCCAAGAGTCAGAGCTCGCTCTCTGAGCAGCTATTCTGGTTTCAGCACACATCCGTTGGTTGGGCAGGACGCACTGTGTCTCCGCACGACCTTGAAAACACATAAACCGACTTCTCTGTCGTATTTTAGTGAACATTTAGGCGCCGGGTTTACGGCGTCGCACGAGATCTCAGCCTTTGGATGCCACCGACTCAGGCTTTTGTGGAAAAATATAACTTTCTGCGTTATTTTCGGGAATTTAACTCATCTCATCTCATCTCATCTCATCTCATCTCATCTCATCTCATCTCGTTTTGTCTAATCTTAACTTGTCTCGTCTCATCTCACCTCATCTTAACTTCCCATCAGATTTTAACTCATCTCAACTTAATTTCTCATCTCGTCTTGTCTCATTTTACTCATCTCATCTTGTTTTGTCTAATCTTAACTCACCTCATCTCACCTCGTCTCGTCTCTCGTCTTGTCTCTTTACTCATCTCATCTTAAATTGTCTCATCTCGTCACGTCTTATTTTGTCTCATCTAGTCTCGTCTCGTCTCGTCTCTCTTCTTATCTTATTTTGTCTCATGCCATCATGTCTTATCTCAACTTGTCTCGTCTTATTTTGTCTCATCCCATCTCGTCTCTTCTCATCTTATCTTGTCTTGTCTCATTTTACTTGTCTTACGTTGTCTCATCTCGTTTTGTCTAATCTTAAATTGCCTCATCACGTCTCATTTTGTCTCATCTAGTCTCTTCTCGTCTCTTGTCTTATCTTATTTTTGTCTCATCTCATCTCGTTTTTGTTTAATCTGATCTTGTTTCGTCTCATTTCATTTCATCTCTTTTTGTCTTAATCAGGGGGAAGTTTCCCTCATAACGTTGGTGTTGTTTTGTTTTTGTTTGTTCTCCTTTAAAAGTGATGAGTTTTCTGTTTAAATCAATGGTTTGGTTGGTTTAAAGTTAAATATTTGTGACTAGGGAACAGAGTTTTAGCTGAAGAGCGTTTTGATTCCATCACTAATCTCTGATGTTTCCTGTTCAGCATCTGGAGTGGAGCTTCTTCCCACTACGGAGCCTCCGGTCAAGATCCACCCAGAGAGGAACGGTCGGGCGGAGCCGCTACAGGATGAAGAAGGGGCCCCGTCGCCGTGCCAACTGCACATGGGGGCCCAAACAGGCTCAAAGAGGGAGGAGGGATTCACTACTCGCGGAGGACCAGAGGGAGGCGGAGATCTGCAAACATGCAGCTTCCCACTTCCTGCCACAGAGCTGGGTGGCACAGCACTGGTTACCACTAAAACTGTGTGAGGCTCCATGTGTGCGTCTCACTCAGTGGCAGATCTGAACTTTATCAGAATCACTGACTTACATTTTAATATTTCTTCATTAGTCTTTATTACTGGGAAATCATTCCCAATAGACTATTCATTTTCATTTTTATGGTTTGTCTGTCTCTCAGCTGCTTCTGCCCGTGTAACTTTACATAACTTTAGACGTCACATGTTGCAGGAGTCAAAGAAATCTGCCTGGGCCTTTGCAGCCAAGGCCTCGTCCACATGCACCAAAACAATCTCTTTTTTGTTTTTCCTGTTTTCCTTGGTGTCGTTTTTAGTATTTCTCCATAAAACTTGGATCCTTTGCAAAACCGCATCTACTTGTAGAAAGGCTGTAGTACATATCCCAGGCCTATGCGTGGCGCTGTTTCTGCAAAAAAAAAAAAGAGGCGGAGCATGCGCATCAACCGTGCGCCGTATACAGATGTACAGTCCAGACTACAGTCTTTAATCCTTTTTATCTCATCGTAGTGGTGAAACAACAGCACATGTTGGACCTTGCCACCCAACAAGAATCAATATCTGATGATGCAGCACCGTCACCAGTCCGTGGTCCACCACTGTTGTTGTTGTAGTTGTTGTTTTTTTTGTTATGAGACGTCGGGACTATAGGGTCGAGGGGTGGGACAATCCACACAAATGGAAAAAAGAAACCGGACAGGCTCCATATTCTTCTTTTTCACCCTTGGAACTGGATTCCCAAATGTGTAGTTCGGCCTAAACGTGCAAGACTTATAATCTTTCATTTGTGTAAATGTGGCCTAAATCCGCAGGGGACTGAAGTTTGAAACCACTGACTGTTTATACTACGGACAAACCCGTCGCGACGTCAACCACTGGATTCTGAACCTCGAAAATGAAGCCTGATTTTTTTGACACGGGGGCCATGGGGATTTGCTCCCTTTTGGAGCCTCAAGTGGCCACTCGATGAACTGCAGTTTTTTTTTTGTACTTCTGCCAGAGGCCTGTATCACGAAGCAGGATTACGGGTTTATCGAGGTAGCTTCAGGGTTAACCCTTTGTTTCCGGTATCATGAAGCTGGATTCATTCTTATCGAGGTACGTTACCATGGTAACTTACTCTGAACGGCAAACCTGCTTCGGGTCAGGATAACTTTCAGGATTTATCTGAATCCGATAAAAGGCTCCGCCCACCGGCCAATCAGCTGTTCGGGAAAGAATCACGTGCCTTTTCATTACAGACACGATTGCGTTACGGCGTGAACGCGTCTTCCAGAAGATAGTCACACAAAGAATAGTATATTTTAGCCATTTGTCTGTTTATAAGCTGTCAACACAGCTCCGAATCAGGATAATTTCATTAACGTTAACAACTTGATGTATTGATATGATGTAACTGTGGCATCAGATTCCAGATTTATTGTAGCCCATGTAACATTATGGAATTAACAAATCCAACTCCCCAGATAAAATTATGTTTTTGTGCTTGGTTTTTATCTGCTCCCACGTTCTTTTTACTCCAGAGGGGTTACATCTGGGGGAATGAGGCGAATTGTAATACAAGTTAAAACCCAGGACAGAATTAGGACAAAGTTTAAAATTAAATAGAAAATGGTTTATTATGTTTTTTTTTATTTGTTTGTTTTTTTGTGCAGAAAATTCTTAAATAAAAAGTGCACGCAAACTAGTGTACATATTAAATTGTACCTGCTCTGCGCTGGCACAGGACCGGCGAGTATCGATCCAAAATCGATATCGACCTGTTATCGGTAGTACGATCGATCCGCCCACCACTGTTGATAACCGGCGTCGTGATACAGCTTATCCAGATCGTCTCTGTTCTGGATAGGTTAAGCTGGATAACTTTGAGTAAAGCCGGATAAGTTGAGCTTGCTTCGTGATACAGGCCTCTGGACGTTGCTGCTTGTTTGAAACCCATCGTTATGACGCTGTTCCTTTAACCAATATCGTATCAAGTTGATACTCTTAGGCCTTCTCCGTGGCATCAGCTAGCTAGCTAGCTAGCCGGTGTCCGCCACTTTCTGGTCAGCAACTATGAGCACTATGAGGAGAACCTGAGAAAATTGTTAAGTTCTGGTGAGTAAAATTAATTGCTTTTACATGTTTTATGTATATTTTTTGCCATTTTCTTGAGTCGACATTGATGCTTCTGATGGATTTGATGTATGTGGCACTTGTGCAGAGGAGTGAGTGGAGACTTTTTGAATTGTTCTATGTGAGCATCTTGCTTTAGTAATGACATTCATCTCACTTTATGAGATAAAACATCTACGATGCAACGTCCTGTTTTATTGCATATTCGGTATTAAGAGGTGTTTTGAATAAGGCTGGAGGTCACTGAAGTCCTAGGTGGAAAATGCACGGCCCGCCACTGGACTTGCTATTAGGGTGGGGACATAAATCTGTTTTTGTAATGACTACAAGTCCTCGTAATGTGAATCTTGGTTTATGATCATGGTGAGTTTCCAGAAAATGTGACATAAAGATTTAGCCTTTTTTGTCATTGTGCAAGAGCATATGGTGAGATTAAGAGTGTTTACGTGGGTGTAACACAACAGTTTCTCCTCAAAAAAACTCTTTTTAGTCATCTTCGTACTCAGTCTGCTGCGATTCTCTCCTTTTCTACCATGTTTTTTTAAGGTTAAAACATTAGAATCAGCAGTTTTACTTCTCTGCACTGCTTTAAAAATGATACAGTGACATGTCATGATGCCATAGTAATGTAAAGTGTATAGAGTGAGTTTTCTTGTTATTGTTGTTTAATTTTTTATGTAAAGACGAAACAACGAAGTCTCTTAGCTCTTGTGCCATATTTTACACAATTATTTAATAAAAGAAAAAAAATATCACATGAGTATTTCTGAGTCGTGCTGTGAAACAGAAATATTCAAGAGTGTCTGGGTTCACTTCCCCCACCACGAAGCCACCGGTCCGCTTCCTGATGTTGTCTTTCAGGCTGGGTTGACTGTCTTTATTGACTTTCATATGTTTACGCTGCACTTACTGTTCCTACTTCATCTTCTCATTTAAAGCAATTTCTTTTCCTTGTTTTTCTTTTAAAGCAAATCATAACTTTGTGACCCAGTAGTTTGACGTTAAAGCTCTGACCCTTGAATGGCCAGAATAGTCATAATGTTATGGCTGACTGGTGGCTGCTAACTTATGTGTATTTCAGGAATGAAGACACTTATTTTGTCATCTTTTTACATTTTCCCCCACAAATTTAAATTTCTGTAAACTAACATGAATCCAACATATTTTAGTAAAGGGATAAATTAAATAAAGGCTGAAGACGTGATCTTTCAGTCAGTGATGCAGGAGTTCATACAGAGCGCAACAGTTGCTGAGACCTGTCAATCTAAGCCTCCTGTACACAGTCGGCTCCGCCCCAATTGCTGCTGAGCCAATCACAAGGCTTCAGTTTTAAGGTTCGCCATAATTGGCCAAGAGCCTGTTGAGTCTCCAATTAAAATCCCAGCCGCACGCAGAAGAGAAGCTAACGGTACAGCTAGCTCCCATGTAGTTGCTGTTCCTCAAACCATTCCTGAAGGTGTGAACATGGTCTTCAGCAATGTTCAGGTCCACATGAATCCACATGAATCCACATGAATCCCACTGCCTCTGTCTTCTTCTAATGGTTTATCCTTGGTAAGAACAACTACATGATCCATCAGACTAGAACCACCTTCTTCTTCTTCTGCGTCTTCGTGGTCCAGTTCTAAGATGAACATGAACCAGCATCAACTGTTTCTGTAGTTTGCGCTCCAGTAGCTGGATCAGAACCACACGAATTAACCTATGTGCATCAATGGCCCTGATTCCATTTCATTTCTTTTCCTTCCTCGGACCACTTTTGATAAATACCGTCCATTTTTCTTTCTGCTTCTGTCGTCAGCTCCTTTTTACCAGATATATTGCTATATATACTGACAGGAGACATGATAACCAGACAATCAGTGATATTTACTTCACCAGTCATAATGTTACGGCCGGTAGGTGAGAAAAAAGCAGGTTTTATTTCTGTTGGTGCCATTTTTATTTGAAAGGGGGAAAAAAAAGGTTTCGGGGACAATTTACAGTTGGAAAATTTTAAATGTTTGACTTTCCGAGCAGTGACATCAAAATACAAACACAAAGACCTACGCAGTTCACAAGACACTGAAAGAGGAATGGCTTAAAATAAACAAACCAAATGTTTCAATTCGTACCTGAGGGAGGGGAACACGCTTCCTTTTACTGATCGATCGGATAAAATGATGTCTTAAAAGCATTTAATTTATGTGGTAGTGGGAAAAAAAACACGCTGATCAGAACATCAACACATATGTTAAGAGTCTCCCTTTAACATTCCACTCACTCCAACCTGAACGAAAACAACTGTCCAAAAACGAACAAAACGGGGGTTGACGAACGTCTACGGCATCTTCTTTGAGATCACAGGTAGGTGCTGGGGTTGTCGGTGACGGCCAGGTGGAAGTACTCGGGCGGGCTGTCTTTCTGCACGCTGCTGTTGGTCTCTCTGCGGCGGATTTTTGTGGAAAGGGTCTTTCTCTTCTCGAAGCCTTCGCCTATGTCGCCACGCTTCTCCAGGCTGGACACGATCATCTCTGCCAGGTCCTGCTGGAGCCGCTGGAAGTTCTCCCTGAGGAGGGAACAATGTGGTTTGTTTTGGATTATTTTATATTTTAGATGTGACCTCTTGAGACCCAGCGTCCCCACATGTGGACATTAAATTTTAGGTTTGAGGCAGCTTATTCTGCTTCATTTTAGACGTGTTGTCCTTACAACTAATTAGCAGTTACTCCTTCAAGAACGTTGGGATTTCATATATATAATGTCCAATCCAGCTGTTTTAATATTAATGTTAATGCACACTTTGTCCCTTTTTGATCCTTCCCATGTATAAAATATATGTGTTCAAAAGAAAAATTTGGACATTTTTTTTATTTTTTATTTTACTAGATTATTATATTATTATTTTCTTGAATTATTTTATTTTTTAACGATCTTTACCTATTTTTATTATTACTGCTGGTTTTCAAGCGATTTCCCCTGCGGATCAGTAAAGTCTAAGCACTTTATCTTTGTCTCTTTGTTTCTTCTGGCAATGAGGGTAATTACACATCAAAAATTCACTTCAAAAGACTATTTTTTTTTTCTGAACGTTGAGTTTTTGTTTTGTTTTTCATCTGGGACTTTTCTTGGTTTTCATTCTTTTTTCAATGCTTGCGTGGATTCAGACATAAGTTGACTTAAATTTCTGAAGCTCAGTGTAGTTACCCTGGTTGTCGCCATCTTGTCAGCCCCTCACATTTGCCACAGAGGGGACAAATTAGCTGGAGATACCAAAACTCTTCACGTAAAGTTGGAAATTTTAACATGAAGGTCTTTGGGGATTGACACCCTCAAGTGGCCATTTGAGGAACTGCGGGTTTCGACACCATTGCATGTCGTCAATTAGCTTAATCAGCATTGCGGGAACTTTCTGATTTAAATATAGCAGACCTTTATTTAGTTCAGCACTACAGCTTTAATAAAATGATGACAAAACCAGATTGACTCTTGAATATTTTAGTAAATGTGTTGGACTGTACTCACGCTGTCGGTGGTGTCGGCAGGTTGTACTTTCCCCCGGTCACCCCTGTTAACCAGTATGTCATTTCTTTGCCTTTACCCTGTGGATCAAGTTCACGAATTAGAGGAAATTAAAGTGGTGACTGCATCAGTTGAAGACAATGAAAAACCAAAACCAACCTTTAGGTACGTCTCTCCTCTCTGTTCATACTCAAACTTGCAGTCCGTCCTCTGCAGGATGTTGATGGTGGACTGGCTAACGTGAATTCTTAGAGCTGGGAAGACAACGCGAAACATCAACCACCTCTACCTGCCATTGGTGTAATTGTGCTGAAATGTGTGTGTTTCTTACGCAGGCCTGTAGACTCCATGCGCGAGGCGGTATTGACCGTGTCTCCAAAAAGGCAGTAGCGAGGCATCTTATTCCCGACGACTCCCGCTGCACAAGGTCCTGCACACAAATACAAGCAACCAGACACGATCCAGTTAATTGATATTGTTCTGCACAGCACATTAAGATAATTTAGAGACGTAGTAATGTAAAACCTTCAAATGTTTCCCTGTTGGAAGGAAGTTACTTTCAAACCTAGCTGTAATATTGGCTCATTTTCTCATTTGCTCAGTTTTTATTCTATTTTATTATATTCAAATACCCGACTGCTATGACGACCTAATTTCCCTTTAAAGGATGAATAAAGTAATCTAGTGAGAAATTTGCTGATGCAGAAATGTACAAAGTACTGAGGGACACATAAAACTTTAAAAAACTTTAAAAAAACAAAAACTTCGCAACTGTAATTGTACCATGTGGCCACTAGGTGTCAGCAGAATCATAAAGAGAGAAAACGTTTTTTTCCGCTCCTATGTAAGAGCATAACCTTATGTCACTGATAAGGCCACACTACTTTATGAGTGAAAACAAAGGAGGTGTGGTATATGTCGCTGGTTTATGGACTTGCTGTCCCTATAAGTTTTTCTATGTAACAACACATGTGTCTGCCTGACTAACGTTAGCCATTTCTGATCCACAAATGCTTGCAACGCACAATAAACACTGATCATGATTATCGTATTTACTGCCAGTGGTTTGGTTTCACCTAAATGGAGGTGTGGCCTAATTTGCTACTGTCACCTATAAGAAAAAGATGTGAACTGGAATTTTTTATGTGTGTGTAAATGAGCGCAGATGATAAGGAACCATTTATAGGGAACTAAAGACATTACAGGAAAGTATCTGCCTTTCAAGGACATCAGTTGCGCCAGTTTCTGGTCGTTAACAGGAACAAGTCAAGCAGGTTTCTGAACGGTTGAACCTACAGTGTTTCCTATTTAAACCTCAAACCTCCCAGCAGTCCCTTAGAACTGGAAAAACTACTTGGATGAAACGTCTTCTCTAAACTCTATAAGTCCAGTTGCCATTTTAAATGTTTTCTGGAGTAAATGGAAAACAGATAAACGTAAAAATAGTACATGGCGGTCAACATTATGCTACTTTATAAGCTGCTCTGCTGATAAGATCAGTTATCAGTGTCTTGTACCTGAATGTACACCAATACGGATCCACAGAGGAATCCCAGGCAGATGCTGCAACTCAAACGTCCCTACGAATGACAGGATGTCCAGGGCCATGTGGGCGATGTCCACTGCGTGCCTGTTGCCGTTGCGTTTGGGCAAACCTGATGCGACCATGTAGGCGTCTCCTATTGTCTCAACCTGATGTGCAATGAATAAAGCAAAATATTTTTAAAAACTCATACATTAAACTCAACTTCCAGCACGTTTTAGCTTAAAACTCAAAATGAAAGCTAAAACTTTACATGACTAGACAAAGTAAAAGTATCAGATAAATATTAGCAGCAAACTGAAATTAAAGTATTTAGAAGAGATGTTTTTGGATCATATGAGCATCGTTGAAAATGAAACCACCAAGCCACACAAGCCTCTCTTCATAGAAATCTGAGATGTAACCTGAACTACACTCTGCAGTTTGTAAGAAACCAAAAAGGTTTGGAAACCATATTGCATTTTACACATTATAAACTATTGCACTATCCTGTAACTATCCAATATTTCCCTGTTTCATAAAATGCAAATACTCCCTCAAAATAACTCCAGTAAATCTGCTCTAAACTCACCTTGTAGACGTCGTGGTGATCAAGGGTGCTGTCAAAGTTCTTGTAGATGTCGTTGAGCATGTCCACCACCTCCATTGGCGTGCTGTAGTGGCAGAGGGTGGTGAATCCCACGATGTCGCTGAAGTAGATGGTCACCTCCTCAAACAGCTCCGGCTCCACTCGGCCCGTCTCCTTCAGGGAACGAACCACCGGGCTGAGGAGGAAAGGAAAATGTGATATTGGTTTATCCTCCTGAGACATTGCGTCCCCATATGGGGACATTAAGTTTTAGGTTTTGTTGCAGCTTATTCTGTCGTCATGAGTGGACACTTTAATCTGCCATCTAGTGGAAGTGTCAATACAATAGTTGCCAAAACCTCATCCCACAGATACTTGATCAATTTAGGATTTGGTGAATTTGGAGGCCAGGTCAACACCTTGTGCTGTTCTTCAAGTCATGTTGGATTGGGTTTCATTGGATTGCCCATGATAGCATTTCATAGGATTCATTCTACAGACAATCACAGGACAAAACCCCATCAAATTCTGCAGTTAAAACTTAAGTTGGGACTTCATTGTTTGCAATGCTGGTTTTGCTCAGCCATGTTGAGGTACTAAAATATTATGATATTTATATAATTCATATTTTGTCACACGTTGGTGTCTTTATTGTAATATCAATAATGAAATAATTTTTTTTGTTGTTTTGTTTTTTTCAAAAACTACTACTTCCTCTTGAAAGATGCTTAGTTTTTATACTTCTTAGGTCCTACTGGTCCCAAAGGAGAAATAGGAGAAATTTTTAATGCATAGCAAACTAAAGCTTGGGTCTCAGGAGGTTAATTACGCTAACTCCACTACAGTGAGTTCATGCTCGCCGCTACACGAAGACGACTAGTTAATTTAATACCCTGTAAATTTATGTGCTTTCAGTAATTATTAGTAATCATGCTACTGTTACGTCTGGGGTGACCAGTTCTCGCGTCCAAGAATAAAAGAAAAGCTGCCTAACAAGCTACAAAGGTTTAAGATTATGTTTAAAACTTTTACTTTGGAGCCGCCCACCAGTCACTTAAAGAGGCCACGCCCCTTTATTTATACATAAATTTAAAAATCTGCACTTTTTTTTAATTAACTGGCAGAGAAGATCTTTGTATCAGACTTTGTTATGGCCTCCTTCACAAAACCCCAAAGCCTCATCTATCCAATATTTAAAAATCTTGGTCCTTATAGACGTTGTGAGTGCAGTTGTACGATTCATATTTCTAACAGAACCCAACAATGAGTTATTCTTCCATTTTGAAGTGGTGGACGTGGTGGGGACCAGTGTCTTGAACATGCGTAAAAAACATACGCCAATTAACGTGTTTTATGTCAATTGACTGTACCAGTCGCTCCCATTGGTCGTTGTCTCAAAGTTGAGGTTTGTTCACTTAATTTCTTCAGCTGAAATGAGTCTCTTGCTTTATGTACACTCCAAAGTCACCTGAACGTCTTTTATTTAACTATTATAGTTCGATATAATCCTACCGTGGGAGAAGCATGAAGTTGAGGTGATCCGCTCTGTCCCTCTCAGCTTTGTACAAAGAGGTTCTCTCCTCCACCAGATGCTCCAGAGTCCTCGAGTACATCTGCAGACGACGGATCAGGTTGTCCATGTACGTCTCAGTGGCTTGGTTGTGCAAGTTACTGCAAGAGTCAGATCAAAAGAATTTTTTAAAATGTGGTCCACCGGGACTCTATCGCAGAGAAAACCCTACTACTAGATTTGTTCAACTGTCATGTAATCTGTTCCAATGTCTATTCATACCTGAAAATCTTTCCCAGCGTTAACTCTATTCTTCTAAAATCTGGCCTCCGTTCTGGATCTTCATCCCAGCAGCTCTTTATCAGCATGTACAGCTGCAGACACGTCAACACCGTCAAACATTATCCTTGTTTCAGTGCTTAGAGTCTGTTACTGCAACAGCTCCTTGGTGTTTTGAATTTATTTATTTTTTTACCTCAACCTCCCTCTCGGACGCACCCTCAAAGCTGAATTCCGGTCTGAAGACGTTGTTGTCAGTGGGGTACTGCACTCTGTAGATCTTCTCTGAGGGATCGCATAGTCAACAACCGTCACAACTTACAGTAAACTGTCTTGTATGGAGACAACTATCATCTTAAATCACAATAAAAACTGCCAAACTAAATAATGAAAGAGGTGCCCCACCTATCTTATCAGAGCAGTACTGTGTGTAGAACACAGGCTGTCTCGTAACAATCTCGTGGGCAATGATGGCGTAGCTGTAGACGTCGCCTTTTTGAGACACGCCGTCATTGCGAAGATGCTCTGGGGCCGTCCACAAGTCTGAGAGGACAGGAAAAGGTTAAATATTTAATTCAGTGTCAATAACTGACAACAGTTTCCCCTAGAAATGTGCAAAACCAAAATGTCGCAATAAAAAAACGGTAATGGAAACGCCTACATTTCAAAAAAACTCTCAAATATCTAAAGTTAAAACACTTTCATGTCTCTTCCTAAAAGTGAAGTCTCGCATGACGAGAATATTAGAGAGTTGTGGGATATTGCGAGACAAGCTCATTTGCTTTTAATGGAAACACGTACATGTACAAAGAGTAATTGTACTTTATTGAAATTTCAGAAATACCAGAAATACACACAAAAAAAGTGTAATGTAAACGCGGCAAGTAATAAGTGCTGGAAAACTCACCTCTGCCAGGCTTCAGGATGGTGTGGCAGCC
The DNA here is from genome assembly GCF_022458985.1 of Mugil cephalus. Lineage (NCBI taxonomy): Eukaryota > Metazoa > Chordata > Actinopteri > Mugiliformes > Mugilidae > Mugil > Mugil cephalus. The sequence goes on along the minus strand of NC_061789.1, from coordinate 3,635,436 downwards.
ATAGTCGGTGATCTTGACCACCATGCGGTTGTCTACCACACACTTGGTGGACTTGAGACGCCCGTGGACTCCGACGTTACTGGAGTGGAGGTACGACATGCCCTGTAGACATACACAGAGAAACAGTTGTTGTTGCTCATCAAGGCTGGAAAAGTTTCGAAATCCATCTCTAAAGAGTTTGGAAGCCATAAATAATCCGCCAAACAGACAGATTGAAGACGACTGTTCCCCTCCACAGGAGTGGTCCACCAACAAAGATCACTCCATAATAGTCTGGGAGGTCCCAGAGGAACCCAGGGGAACTTCTACCACTCAACAACCATGGTGTGATGGACAAAGCCACTGCTCTCTCTCCAAAAAGAACATTTCTAAACATCATGTGGACAAATCAGACTATTGGGACAATGTTTAGTGGACGGATGAGACCAAAGTAGAATAGTTTGGTTTGAATGAGAGACATCGTCATGTTTGGAGATGAACCAACAGAACCTCGTCCCTCCATAAAACATGAGGTGGAGCTAATGTCCGGGTTTGGGCCTGCTCTGCTGTATCTTGTCATCAATGATGAACCAGTCCACAATAAGGGAATACTCATACATACTTATCCTTTAAAGGAAACCTCAAACAATATCTTCACTGACCGGACTTGGGTTTACTTGAATGACTTGAATGAATTATCTATTGTATTGTTTCGATACTGTTGTATCGTTTTTATCTTGACTGTGAACTGTGATCCGTATTTTATTTCTTTATTGTATTGTTTTATCCTGACTGTGTAGTGCACTGCCATCTGTATTTTATATATTTATTAGGGACTGCAGATGAAAATTAGCAGCTGTGCTATAATCCGACATATTTATTTAAACAATGTTCTTCTATATTGTTTGTTCATCAATGTGCATGGTCCCTACCCAAAAAAATAAATAATAATAATAAATTAATTCTGAATTCTACCAGTGAACTCTAAAAGAAAAAGTCAGGACACGTGTCCGTGAGATGAATGTGAAGAGAAACTGGGTCAAGGAGGAAGAGCCCAAGGACAGACGTAAGTGATCCTACAAGATAACAAGTGGTGTCATCTGCATATAATATTATTTTACCATTTCTTAAAATTAATGAAAGCCCTAAACCTTAATGAGTTTAAATATGTGGCTACAAAAAGAACTGTTAAAGAAGAGCAAGATGAATGTTTAGGAATGGCCAAGTCAGAATGCTGACCTTAATCCAATGGAAATGTTGTTTTAAGGACCTGAATCAGTTCATGAGAGTAAACCCACCAACATCTCAGAACTGAAGTGGTTCAGTTTTAAGGAATGGGCTAAAATTCCTCCAAACTGTTGTAGACACGGATCAGCAGTTACCAGAAACACTTAGTAACAAGGAGCTCACAGCAGATACTGGAAACTTGGATTCACTGACTCATGCAACTCACAGATATGAACAAATGACTGGTTTTTAGAAAAATGTGCAAACTAATTACATACTGACAAAAGCTTCTTACCTTTGCTATGTCGTACATGACCGATATCTTAAACTCCATGTCCATGAAGGTTTCATCAGGGTACGATATCCTGTCATTTAGAATGTACTGAAAAGAAAAGACAATCAGATAAAAAAAAAAGTGTCGACACTTTTATTACTTTTATTAAATGAACGTGTTGAACAGTTAACCAGGTTGCGTGTTTCCATGTACACACACTAACTAGTGTTCTTTAAACTGAGCGTCCAAAACTTATCAAGAGAACAGTAAAGCCATTGTGAGCGTGCAGGAAAGAGGCCACCGTTATAAACAACATGAGATAATAAACATTACAGCAGAAATGGTCAAAGTTGCATTCTGTGTGTGCATATGACATTTACCTTGTTATTACTTTACTTAAATACTTTACTTAAACTCAAAATAACGTTTAATTAAAAAGAAAAATGTGCATTAATAGAGACTTTCAGACGGCTAGGATGGAGATGCATCAACTATGCCAGTGCAATAAATTATTAGACATTTCAAATTGGTCGAGGTTGTCTTACCCTGAGGGAGCCTCGCTGACAAAGCTCAAACACCCCAAACACGCCATATTCAAACTTCACCGTGCCATAAAACTTAGTCAGGTTGTAGTAGTCAATGCGCATCAGCTGAAAACAAAAACGTGAAAGAGAGCGGGAAGTGACAGGGAAGGTTAACAGTCTAGTTTCATTCAAATTTATTACATCTGGATGAACCACGGACGGATCTCACAGTGTTGAGCTCTATTTTCTGGTCGTCGGTGAAGTCTCCATCGTTGCGTTTCAGCTCTTTCAAGATGACGGGCTGCAAAATACACAGAAATAAGTTTTGTCACAATCATCTCCTTCTATTGAATCCTTTTACAACTACATAAAGAGATTATTAAGGAGCTGTAATGCCGGTACCTTTTTGTCGTAGCGGCCTCTGGAGGAGAAGTACGTACTGTCCTTCCTCTTATCTTCATCAATCTGTTACATAAACACACATTTGTGAACAGCTGCAGACCTGGATGCCCAGTTTCATGAGTTTCCATTGACCTTCAGTTAAATTTGGTCTAAATAACATCAAACCGGCCTAAATGTGATGATCTAATGATGTTTCATGATTCAAATCAGTAACGTAAGGAAGATGATTCAAGTTTATTAAATGAAAAAATGAAAATAAAATGCAAAAATGTAGAGGGTACAAAATTTTTCTTGCAATTCAATCTTTTTTACTGCTGAATTTGGATTTTTTTCACAGGTTTCTCGCTCCAACTCAGTTCTGAGTTACATCCAGGAGCTGATGTTTACCTTCAGAGAGACCTCCCTCTCATCCAGAGGAGCTATCAGGTGTGGCTCGATGTGAGACCACTTCTTCTGAATGCGTCGCTCTTTTCTGTTCTGCCTGACAACACAAACCGTGAACACATACGTGACGAGAACAGGGGCATATTTGTGGGACAAAAATGAGCTTTTATTACGCTAAGATACGACATTGAACATTCACATGTGTTTTGCTGTTTACCTGTAGAAGATGAGAGCGATGACGGTCACCACGACAACACTGAGGCTCAGAACGATCAAAGTCACATCCTGGATGTCTAAGCCTGAAAGCAAACACACAACAGCATTTACAATAAGCATTTTAATCTATGCCTGGGGGCGTTATCGCTAAATAATTCATGCAGATTACCGTCTTGACTATCTGGCCTGTCCAGGGGTAGGACAGACCCTCTCCAAATCAGGTTAGGGTTTTCAGTCACCGTGATGGTTCCATTCTTCGATGTATCGAACACCAGCAGCGTTTCGTACTGGAGGGAGACAGACATATGAAGTAAATCAGAGGTTTGCGATGACACCGACTGAGCTGACGGTCGAATGGACAGCACGGTCTCACCTTCCCAGTGAGAGTAGATGTGTAAATCACGGAGAAGTTGACGTCTCTGTCGCCGTATTCATCGAGCACATAGTGTCCTCCCATTCCTGCTCGAAGAAATACACAAAGTTAAAAAAAATTAACTCAATATGTCTGACATTGTTGATCATCTACCGGTAATTTTCTGAATGAATGAAAAGTGGTTAATTAAACAATTTCAGAGAAGATAGAACCATTAAATGATCGTTTTGCTTGGAACAATAACTTGAATTCATGAGCGACTATTAAAATGACATAATCTAATCTCATGTAGCATGTAAATGTCTGTAAAAATGTCTCTGGTGTTGCAGGAAGTGTGCAGGACCTTAGCGAGCACCAAGCATTTTCTCAAAAAAAGTGGTTGAAAGCTGAACCAGAGTCGCTCATTGTTGCTTTGAGCCTTTTTCCCGTGAAGTAAACTGAGGACAAAATTCAGGAGTTGAAGCATCTGCGCTGACAAATCAGTTGGTATGTGGGTCAGCAGACGCCAATAAAACCGACCATAAAACCAGCGTGAGGAGTGATGCAACGCTCTGAGATGATTCTCGTTTTACACAGAACAGGACGAGAGTCAGTGTTGAGTTAGCAAAGAGAAAATCAGTTTATAAAAAGTTTAAAAATATAATTCAACAAGTAAATCTTTACATTCTTGATCCCGAACTAGTTTTTTTTTCTTAAGATTGCGACTTCAAACTCTTTCCGAACTTTATTTCTCTTGATTTTATGTTTCTCTTAAAATGTTTAGCATTAATTTTTTTCTTTTTTCTGATATTTGTATTTAAATTCAGTACTCGCTTTTTAATTTTTCTATCCCTGAATTCTGGTTTTATATACTCTTAGTTTAAACTAAAGCTTTTCTAAACTAAAGTTTTATCAAAATCCCAGTTTATATTCACAAATACAATGTTTTGTTTTTGACACATTACTTTTTTCACAAAATTTTTAATTATTTCTTTTTTCTCATATTTATGAGCATAAATCGAGAGTTTAATAATTAAGATTTTCTTCTCCTACATTAATGAATCTACATTCTTTAAGATTTAATAGTTTTGGGTCTGAGATTAAACTCCTGATTTTTTTTAATTCAGAATTACCATATCTTTGTCAAAATTCTCATAATCATGAGTTTAAATTTCCAAAATTCAAATTTTCATAGAATTTCTTGAATTCTTGGATTTCTTTTCACAATTCTGATTTTTTTCTCTTATAAATTTTCTGAATTTAATCTTAATTTTTTTGTATAAGTCACATGAATTTAGAGTTTAATTTCAGACTTTTGTTTTATTTTTCAAAAAAATCTGAGCTCAAACTCAGAATTCAGATTATTATTTTTAACAAAATTCTAATGAAAAAAAAAGTACTTACAGAATTTATTTTGTAGTGCACTTTAAATCTATTTTGCCATTTTGTCTTGAACAAAGCCACTGATCAAACTGGAAATCTTCCTGATGATTCAGCTTCTGTCTGAGTTAAAAGTTTTAGTTTTATCTCTTGTATCTCTAACCAACCACACCCACCGTCAAAGGAGACGTTTCCGAACGGGTTGTCTCTCAGACGCACCGTCTTCTTTCTCTGACTGAGCATCCTCTCTCTGAGCACCTTTCCAAACAGCAGCGCTCCATCATGATATCCAGCCACATAGTCATTTATCTGTCCCGGCAGAATAACACACACGTCTTTTATTATGTTTATAACAAATAAATGACTGTGTGCCGGAGGTGTGGCTCACCGTGTCGTTGTATGAGTGGGAGTGGGAGCTGTAGACGTAGTTCCTCTGCGGCAGAGTGATAACCAGGACGTTCTGCATACCCGCGGCAGATGTTTCGTTGACATAATACTCAGGGCTACGAGGGTAAAGGGGTCACTTTAATTCCTTAACTTAAAATGTCACACAGCTGGAGAAGTGGTTAACACATCAGCTTACTTGTAAACATCGAGAAGAATGAACATGATGTCTTCGCTAATGTGACCGGCCTTATTCTTTATTGAAACTACGTTGTCAACGCTCCCACATAAGATGAAAACTGAAAGAAAGGACGAAAGAAATCAGAGTTTATTTATAGAAGAAATAGCAGCTTCAAAGAAGTGAATTTTAGGGCTGAAGCTATCGTACCATACAATTACCCTAACCTGCTGTTTACAACAAAATGTGGAGGAAAAACGAGACGTCATGTTCCAACGTGTTAAAGTACAGCTGTGAATGTTGTTAGTGTCTGAGATTAATGTTCATTAATGTCTGTAGAAAAATGTAAACGCTCCTGCAATCCATTCAGCGGACGCTGAGTTATTTTACTCTATAAATTAAAACTTATTAGACCTGCTCTAAATTAAACACGCGTGGAGTTACCAAAGTAAAGCTAAAGTCAGAGCCACTAAAACTGTTTAAACCTGAGCATCGGTGCAGTTGTGAAATAACTAAAATCTCCGGTGGAGTTAAACTTCATAAATGTTCTTTTACAAAAAATTACTGCAACATCAAAACACAATATGGCAAAAGCAATGTCAAACAAACACAAAACTGTAAAAAAAAAACTACCGTACAATATCATGTTTCTTCATTATAGTAAACTTTTTAACATTTTAAGGTATAATTTGCTAAATATACCACGATATTAATATACAGTTGCCTGTAACACCTGTGCTTAGCTGTAGATGTGATGATACGCTGCAGATTTCTGGTAGTTTGGTGAGGTTTTTTTTTAAAAAAAAATTATATATATATATTTTGGGATTTCACACCACAACATAGTTTTTTTAGAAGAGGTCCAGGCAGCTAGCTAGCTACCTCAGTGGCTACCTAGCTAACCTAGTGACTTTATTTTTATTTTTTTACAGTGAAATCAAGACATTCGGGGAGTTGGTTTATTTTTCCAGATAAACTTTTGTCAGGATGCTTGTAGCTTTAGTGCTAGTGACATAGCAATGCTAAGCTAACCTTTCAAGTGAATGTACAATAACCAAACCGCAGAGGTTGATTTTTATGCAAAGAAGAAGAACTACATAATTCACAGAGATGTGAAATTATTCTGTCTGTACTCGCTCACATTAGAATACGGCATGATGAATTACAGTGACAATACTGTGAAGTATGATTTTGTACGGTTTTATTTCATATAGGGGTGCACCAATTGCAGTTTTCTGGCCGATCACCGATTTTTAAAAAGCCTGACCTGCATTTTAATGAAAAACAAACAATACCTGCCAATACAAACTTGTTGCACAGCATGGCTGTCTATTGTACTAAATTATATCAGCTCCTTTAGTCTTTCATTTTTCTCATATTGCAGACTTGTTTTGAACCTCTTACCAAAAATAAAGTGCACAGCAGTTTTTGCTTTTACAAATAAAGGGAATCACAAGGTTTGAGGTAGTTAATAAAATATTAAACTTAAAATAAATATCAAAAAAACAACTTAGCAACCACCATGTGTCCTGTGTTTTTGGTTTCCTTGAGGTGCAAAAAGAAAAAAATGCCCAAACGCAGCAGCTTTGTGGCTATTTAAATGTTAAAATATTAATCTAAAATAAAGTGCAGCATTTGTAATTTTCAAAAGTCAACAGGTAATAACAAGAATTAGCATGATACAAGTAAGTTGTTTTCACTGACTTTTTGCAGTCACTTGCATTAATGGCAGGTTTTTCTTGATTAACAAAAACATTTCTGCCTTTTCACCAGACAGGCGACTTCTTTTGTCATCTATTACATGTCCAGCCGAGCTAAACAGACGGTCGCTTTTTAATGCCTGTGCACGGGCAGAGAGATAAGACTCGGGCAAGTGGAAGAAGATGAGGGAAACGATTTTCGTGGAGCTTCCAGTGGGTTCTGGCTCCTGTCGATGGGAATCTCAGATAGCTGAACGAGCTGCTGCTACTTCTCAATGTTCTCATTCAAGGATTTCATTGTGCACTTCATACAGTAGACTACAGCTCCGGGTAACCGGTGGCACGTTGTGCAGAGCGTGCGGACGTGACCTGACCCGGTGGGCGGGCCCGTCAGTCGGCCATGTCTCTCACGGCAGAGCAGCAGGGGACAGTGGCTGACTTTCAGACTTTTGCGGAGGTAGATAAGATCGGTAGATAAGATCGGTTTCACATCAAAGAATCGGCCGATCGCCGATCCTGCAGAAGTAAGGAAATCGGCGCTGATCGATCAATGGGTGCACCCCTAATTTCATGTACCATAAATTGAGAGTACAAGTACTGCACTTTTTGCAAGATGATCAGATACTTTTTAATCTTAATTTCTAATTGATTCTTAGTCGACTCTGCTTTGCAGGTTATTTTATCAAGTTCTTTTATCTCCTACGTCTGGTACGTTGGATGTGTTGTGTGTGTGGTGTATTGCCTGTGTTTTTATGTTGCTGGGTGTGTGAACTGTATGTAAAGTATACGCACAGATGCTCTGGCACAAAACGGAAAAATAAAATCCTTAATAATGAATTTAACTGAATATAAGTGAACTGAAAGTAGATGACTGTGGAGTTCTTTATCCGTGCTGCTAAGAAAATGATTTTATTATTTAGTCGAAAATTATAATAATAATAAGAAAAAATAAGCTTTATTGTCATCGTCTGGTGAAAAACAACGAAATAAAGTTTGACAACTCTTTGGTTCAGGAGCAATAAAAATAGAAACTATGGCAGCATAAAGATAAAAAAAAAAACTACGCCAGCTATTTGGCGAGCACCAGAACGGCCGCGGGAACAACATGAAAAACTCACTGTTGCTGTGTCTTTTCTTGGACGTCAGAGCTTCTATCAGGTCTTTCTCTGTTCGCAGCATCTCTCTATTTGTACCTGAGGCAAACTTGGCGGAAGGTGCTTCCAGTGCGTTGATGTACCTGTGGCCAAAAAACCAAAGAGATGAATCCAAAAAGCAGGAGCTCACGCTAAAGCAGCAAATCAGTTTTACGTGTAAGCGCTGGCTCACCAGAAACAGTCCTCGGACGCGTTAGTGGACATCTTGTAGACGTACACGTTGCTCCACACTTTCTTAAACGGCAGCGACTCGTTCATAAAGTTGACGAGAAAGTCAGAGACCTTTCTCGCCGGGGGCAGAATCCGGGTCAGTTTGGGCTTAAAGTCGCACGAGAGGCCGAAGCTGCCGGCAGAGATGATGGGGATGCTCAGACGCAAGCCGATTTCTTCACTGAGACACACAACAGACAAATGAGAAGATGAGAATCAAAATAAACAGAGTAGTGACCGTACCCCCGACCTTCTCCTCTGTGCTTTGTCCCAAATGAATTTCTGGCCTGATATCATCCACCTGTAGATAATTAACGGACAGTCTCTTAGCTAGCACGTACGTTTGGCCTCTTCATTGCGTCGGGGATTACTGAGCGAGTGGAAATCAGATCAAACAGCACAGCGGTGAAATTACCATGTTTTCAAGACTCATTTAAAACCTGAGCTTTGTCTCTAAACTAACATCAGGGCCGAGACCAAGAAATAAACAAGAACATGTGGTTCCAGTGAGGAAGGGAGATATTCTGTGCAATGACTCATGTTCACTTCATGTACTTGTACAGATTTCCTTACATATTTAATGTAGTCTGGACTCACTATGTGCAATAATTTCCCCATACTCAATGCTACTATAGAGTATTTATATATATATATTTTAAAGTGATGTGTATATTCTTATTCTAAGTTCCTACTTATTCTTACATATTTTTATTCCCTGCATTGCTCTTTGTTCTGAACACTTGTAAAGTCTGGGTAGGAGTTGCTGTAACGAAAAGCATTTTCCCCAAATAAAGGACTAATAAAGTCATTCTGATCAACATCACGCGATGATCAGATCTATTAACGCAACAGATAACATTTGTAAAACAGTCAGTTTTCACAAACAAACCAACCTGAACTCAATTCCCCTGCAGATGAAAACCATTCTGGTCCCCATCCATTCTAACTCTATATCTTTTCTTCCCTTCTGTCCTTGTTTCTGTTGTTCTGTTTTGTTCATTTAAACTTGCGTATTGCTTGCCATTGCTCTGTTTACTTGCTCTTGTTTTTTGTTTGTTTGTTTTACTTATTATTAATCGTAGTAGGAATAGCAGTCTCCTTTTTTTTGTATACATATAATGTATAGAGAGTTATACTTACTCTACCAGCTGGAATGTGGCGTAAGTGCAGGACGGACCAAGCATGACGCATCCAACTTCATTGCTACTCTGCAGAGAGTCACAGCACGGTCACACCGATGTTATTAACAACATTACTGCTATATTCATTCATTCATTCATTCATTCATGCAGCCATTCGAGCTGTTGTTTCCTACATTGCCCAGAATCCATTTCACCAGTGGGCCGTTTTAGTTTCAACAGCAGCAAGATTTGTGAAACAAGACAAATAAATAATTAATTTAGGCTAAATGCTTAATTTGTGTCTACTATAATGCTGTCATGCAGCAATAAATATGTGACTGCTCCTGTTAAAAAGTAATATAGGGACAATAAAGTCCAACCACAAAAAGGGGAACTTGTAATTGCTGTCAAACCAGCATCCGCAGAATCGCAGAACAGATTTTATGGCTGATAAACCTTAAAATAACACACCACCACGACCACACCACCACACCACACCACAACGAAAACTTTTTAATTCGTCCACACTCACAGTTAGCAGTTTGAGGATGGCCACCCCCTCGCAGGTGCTGCTGCCACAGCCCTGCCGGTTGTACACGGTGGTGTTGAACCCGTTGTAGTTGGCCGTCAGCGTGAAGTTTAGGCCTTGAGTTATGGAAACAAAAAATTAAAAAGATAAGAGTTGTTGATATAAAAAAAGGACTCGTTAATCTCTTTGGGATGGCTTTGATTAGATTAGGCTGACATTATCGGCGACTGGTAGAAAGTATGGTCTTTAAATGTCAATCATTTATTTTACACTGGAGTTTGATTAGATTGTAGCTTCTGAAAAACTAAACATAACAAAAAAAATAATGAATTCATGAAGTTAGTAGTTAATACTAGACTGGCTGTTGTTCTAAAATCAATTTAATTAAAGGTGCAGTAGGTGGATGGATGACTGGATGAATACCTGGTTTATGTATTTACTAGGGCTATCAACATTAACGCAGTTCATTTTTCTGCAGCACTTGATGAATAATAAAGCTGTTAACCATTTTGACAACTTGAAAGTTTGTACTTGATGGGTTTAGTTGTAAATTATGGACGGGATGATGCAGGACGGTCATACTGGAGTTGGGACAGTTGGTTGTACCAAGTTACCTCCAGATGAGTCCTGGATAAAACTGACAAAAACACATCTGGGTAATTAGACTGTTCTTGGTCAGATGGTACTTCTGAACAATCTGAACAGTGCTACAGGGAATGATGATGCAAATAAATGTAAAAAAAAAAGGGGGGGGGGGCGACTGTTTTCTTGAAAATGACCAAAGGTGGAAGATCGCTAATTTTGCAAACATACTTCTTAGCTTCAATCTCCTACTCGGAACCGGTGGCTGGACATCATAAAGGAAATAATTGACAAAAATGACTCATGCACTACGTCTGAGGGACGGTTTGTTAGAGAAAAGATGGACATTTCATCACGGGAATGTATTAGGATACTCACATGTTGCCTGTTAGCACATTTATACAGAACAGGGGTCTTCAACGTTTTTCAGACCAAGGACCCCAAACTAATGGAGAGATTAAGTAGGGCCCCCCAACTTACTATATATGTATATATTTTGCATTCAATATTAAGTAATTCAAATAATACACAGGTTCAGATTAACAGCTGCTTCAATCCCCTCTGCATCCACGATTGAGGTCCCTGAATCAAACCTCCTCAAACTCATCTCCATGGCTCCTAGTGAAGCTCACTGAGATGGGTTGAATGCAGATGTATCCATGGAGATGTACAGCAGATTCATGAGCCATGTTAACAAGAAAAGTCTGCAGTCTTAGCTCTGCATATTTGACTGAAGCAATGCCCTGATTATCCATCAGACTGTAAATCCCTGTCAAAGCTTTCACATAAACAGAATATTTAAATGACGCCTTAGCAGAAAACAGATGACAAGTTTAACACCAATGCGTCAGCTGCTTATTTTTAGCTCGGACGTCCTGTAATTTCGAACTAAATTTGTTCGTCTCAGAGTCAGTGTCAGTTGCTACTCAGCTTTGTAAATGTCAGGGGATCAGATCACGAGGTTCAGGTTTTGATTATATCCGCAATTTCAGGAGCCATAATCTGAACGAGTTGTAGCGGCCTATGGTGCACCTAAATGGGACTACTCCTGCAACAACGACAACGAAAAAAGAAAATTAAAATTCTTTTTTTGTTGTTGTTGTTTTTGTTTTTTGGTGAGTTTGTCACGTGTAGACGGTGAATATGGATTAACCTGAAGGAAAACAGCTAAAGGAGCCGATGCAACACAGAAATGAACTTGTCAAGGATTTGGATGTTTGACAAAGGACAGCTCCATATAGGACACATATATTATGAATGTATATTTTGTTAACTTATATATCCTTATGCTTGGTATGTGCATCTTATATTTACTTTATAGGTTTATTTCCTTGTATGCTATCTATCTATCTATCTATCTATCTATCTATCTATCTATCTATCTATCTATCTATCTATCTAGTAACAGAAATAACTATGAAAGAGATCATTTTCATTGTGTATCATTCAATTTCTGGTTAATTCACATAATCCTGCCTAATCTCAAACTTTTAGTGAAGATCTAAACTACACAGAATAACTGTATAAGAACATGTTTTTATTCAACACCTTCGCTTTCCTGTGAACTGTAAAAAAGAAATTGGCACACGACTGGTAGAAGACAGTCATCGACCTTAGAGGAAATAGTTTAACCTCTTTAAACCAGGCCGGTAAGTGGTAAGATCTAGGTTAAGAGCTTCAAACGGTTGAAATAAACTAGTTTCTAATATGTGTAAGTGTTTCCTAGAGTTAGTTTCAGTCAGTAAATACTTTGCATGAGTGATGAAGTTACAGTGAGACACACGTTAAATACATCAGTATCACAACATTTTTCATATAACCTGTGTTTTTGTTTTTTTGTTTTCTAACTCTGGGTCCTTTTGTAGGAAAATACATATTTAAGTCATTGAGCAAAGTTTATTATTTATTATTCGGATTTGAACAGAATCAGGTTCAGTTCTGAGAAGTATCTCAGAAGCTTTTCTATAAAAACACGCCCGGACACCGTTCATAAAACCTGAAAATAAAAGATAATTTCATGAATAAACTGAGTCTTTTTTTTTTCTTTTTTAGAAATGTTTTTTAAGCTGTTGCCCATAAAGTTGAAATAAAATATTTTTGTAGGACTGAGGATGTGTTTGATGTGTATTTCTATTCAAATAAAAACTCAGATTTAGTCATGAAGTGTTTTAAATCCTCCTCATCTTTGACAGCATTTTAAGTTTAAAGGTAAAATCTCATCCTCAAGCGCATTCATTATTTTTTTATTTATTACATTCATTACCAGCCATCTTGATTTCACGGTTCTCTGTTTGGTGTTGTGCAACACAGCCTCATAAAGTTAACCCCGGCCTCATGCATTGATTCTACTAACTGTTCGTATTACTCAGTTTAAGTCCATACCATGTTTAATGTTCTCCTTCCTGTCCACCTCGATGGCTTGCTCCACGGCCGCCTGAACAAACGGCCGACTCCATCCGTAGCTGTTGTCCTCCAGCAACACAACGTTCATGGTGTATTTCTTATTACTCGTCAAACAACGGTCCAGCATGTCGTTGCCGACCGCCGCCGTTATCAACACGCACAGGTAAGCAAGAGCGTGCGAGCTGTACATCTTGACCCTGGACATTTTCTTCTTTCTACATGTCAATAGATCCAACAGGAGACTGGAAGCGAGCTTTCAGTGACGACATGAATCCAGACGGCGGTGACTGAGCCAAAGTCACAACGTCTCTTATTCGAACATCCAGGTAAGAGAACAAAACCCTTGAGTTCTAGTTAAACCCAAAAACTTTCAACAAATTCACAAGAAAACTTTGATTGAAGACAAAAAACCAAACCCAAAAACAAACAGAAGTCTTGGCAGTGCTTGTTCTTCTAGGTGAAGCCTGGGCTCAATAATCCTTGGGACATGCCGATCTACCTGTCTTCCACGCGTTAATGAACAACCGTCAAGTGACAGTCAGTGCATGGCTCAGAGGGAGGGAAAAAAAAAAAAAAAAAAAAAACCTCCCACACTCCATCTGGACTGACACTTCACAAAGAAACACACCAGATCATAACCCATTTGTAAACATCATATTCAGACCTGCCACCGGATTACGCCAAACTTTATTCCTATGTTGCCTCCAGTTCTGGAGATTATGATATCAATCATGAAATCAAGGAGATTGGTGCCAAATAAAGAAAACAACTACAAAAACACTGTAGTACACTCTACAGAGGCGGGGAGGTGGGGGGGGGGGGAGAGCTTGCATGGTGAGAGGGGCAAAGGTCAGAGGAGGCCATAAAAGTGAAGGCTTGTGTGGAGGTGATAAATATCACCAGCTATAAAAGACAGGGTGGATTAAGACCGTAAAAGTCTTGGCCAAACTGCTTGTAAACCAGTGTCAGCTCATTTTAAGGAAACCTGCAACAACAGAATCTGAATGTTAGCTCAAAGGGCTTCTTCAAAATGTGAAAATACCTTCTAATTGAAACAGCCTGTATTCAAAAAAACACTTCCACACTAATAGCCTCAATTAAAAGTGTTTGCACATAGAGAACCCAATCAAACAAACAAAACAGAAATATTACAATTATATATTAGTTTATTGAGGAAATTGGGCTAATATTACATGTCAGAGAGGTGATTAAATCAGAGTCCATCTGTTCAGAAGTCTTTCCAGCAGTGTAATAAGACTCAGGAGTCCTTCAGTTCCTGGTTTAGTTTTAAATAAATCAGGGATTTGTCTCGGTCTGATCTTCACAACACATGTTTGTAGAAGCGTGTGAAGGCAAAGGAGTTTTCCGAGGAGATGAGCTCAGACAAAAGGCTGCAAAAGGTTCCAAAGTTTGGGTTGAGTTTGGAAACCACAAATAATCCACAGACAGATTGAAGACGACCGTTCCCCTCCACAGGAGTTGTCCACCAGCAAAGATCACTCCATAATAGTCTAAGAGGTCCCAAAGGAACCCAGGGTAACTTCTAATACCCCCTTCACATCGAAAATAGCAGGTTGACACAGGATTTTCAGACCTGGATTGACCTGCCTTTGGTGTGCTTTCACATTGCCATCAGTCCCGGTGTAGGTACCAGATCAAATGATGTCATGACGTTTTATAATTGGTTGGACAACAGGAAGAAGCGGAAGAGAGGTTACCAGTTTTTATCGAGGCAGAGTAACTTATCAGTTTTGTTTTGTCTTTTTATTCTTTGTATAAATTGATAAAAGCTGTATTTCTATTTAATCTTTTAAATCCTTTTGCCATACTATACAAATGAATGTTTTTTATGAATAACGTGCTGTCATCTTTTCCAAACATACTGTGAAAAATAAATTAAACTTGTGTCGTTCAGCCCGAGCCGAGTGGTGCTGAACGTAGCTGAACATATATGACGTCACCTGGAAGCGCAGAGCAGATCTGGTACCTTCACCTGGTCTGACTTCCTGCTGTTAGAGCTATGTGCCTGTTTTCCTCCCTCTCATACGCCATCGCGACGACAACGTCTTCACTACATATTTAAGTGCACCGAATCTCCTCTTCTCCATGGATGCAGATCTCAGGGTTTTACCAATATACTGCCATGATTGATAAAAAAACGTGTGCGATATTGCTGTGCAAGCAACAGTTGCGCATGCATAGTTCACATCAAAGTTCCCTGGTGCAATTTCCCGAAAATTACATAGGGCTAATTCCCTTATGTGCTTCCATTAATGATCGTGTAACAACACATTTGATTTGTTTGATTGTAACAATGGACAAAAAATCTCTGCCCTTCAGAGATCGGTCTCTTATGGGAGTAGACCAAAACTTTGCTCTATTTTTGAGATGTTCACAGCCCTGGAGCTTCTACAATGTCACAGTCTGACAGGCCATCCAGTGACAAAATCAGACTGTGACCAGTAGGTACATCAATGTCATCGAGTAAATTACTAAAGGCCTCTATCTCATTGCCTGACGTTAATGAGATGAACCATCAGAACCTCATCCCTCCATGAAACATGGTCATGGAGGAAGACAACGAGCCTCAAGTGGTTCTACAAGATAACCAGTGGTGTCATCTGCATATAATGTTATTTTTCTTAAAACAAGTAAAAACATTATTGAGTTTAAATGTGTGGCTCCTGCTTATATTTCCCTGAATTTAGCTGGAATCAGACTCATAGTTAAATCCCAGAACTCCCTACATTATCATCCACTGCTTGCATTTCTATCTCACCAAACAACAACCTGAGCTGAGGCTCAACACGTCCACCTGCACATGGCATGGCTTTCACCTTTCAGGGTCGTAAAAATCTTAAACAAACACCCACGAATGACGTTGTAATAGCACGGTCGGCTTGTGGCACACGGCAATTTAGTCCCATTACTGCTGCGTGTGAAGAGGCTCTCCGGCCGTCTGTACCCGGCCTTTTGTCAGCTATAGAGGAAATAGTAGGAACAAGACTCTGTTTTATTGTCCAATGCTGACTATTTAACAGCAGTGATTGTTATTCTTATTTTTTTGTGTGTGAGAAAATGTCTTTAAAAGCACTTTCCATTAAGCTCAGAAGAAGATAAGACGGTTGTTTTAATGACACAATAACTCAGGTGGTTTAGCGTGCAGGCAACACAATGCAAAAGTTCCAAATAGATATTTATAACAAACATGTCGATAAGGCAATTTTAATTTAAATTTACTCAGCCCTGTTCATAATTCCTAATGCAGTAATCATTTTTGTTTTACTATTTTTGTATTTAAATTAACACATCAACATATCAAAAGTCACAACTCAACCTTAAAGTCTGTTTTTTTGGTCAGAGTGTAGTGAGAGTCATATAAAACATGTTGGTTTTAGTCTTTTCTTTATATGATCTGTTGACAATACTAAAAAGACAATCCAACTTTATCTTTTAAAGGTTAAAACCACAAGGCCTTGTCGTCTGGAGCTGGAGAGAACATGGGGATTAGGATCAGATAAAGAGGCATGTTAAAAATTTCAGAAGCTAATGATTAGTCTGTTTATAGCGTGTCAATTATTGCCCTCTGCCACCACCATCCTCCTATAATTCAACCATGTAACTTGGCGTACTAATAGATTAGGAGCATAAATATCTGATCAACCTTGATGACATGAAATGTTTTGACTTTTGACCACTGCGATGGGAACGTTGACAACCAGATATAAACGGAGATTGATTGGACTGATCAAGCTAACGTAGCAAGACGAACGGCGTGCATGTTGCTAACTCGAGCAAATTAGGTCACACAGATTCAAAGTATCTGTCTATTATCACTTACTCTGAAATTCAGGCCCACGCACGAGTCATTTATGATCACTGTTCAAAGATAAAGTGACTCATGTCCAGCATGCCAGTTGTTACAAAACTGCCCAATTCATCATATGCTCATCATGTAATCATGTTTAGCTCAGTTTAGCTCGGCTTAGCTTGGTTTGCTTAGTATGAGCTATTTACTTGTTCAGTTCAGATGATTATTAGCAGCTTAACTTGGTTTTGTTTGCTTTGTTTTCAGATGACTATACACTGATCAGACCTAATATTATAACCACTGACAGGTGAATAACACAGATCATCTTCTTAAACTTAAACTCAAAGTGAAGGGGTCTGATTGTAGTTTGGTTTAGTTTAGTTTAGATTATTAGGCTATATAGTACCTAAGCTTAGCTTAGTTGAGCTAAACTTAGCTTTGCTTGGTGTTTTTTCTCTGTTTTGTCAGATGACTATATAATAGCTTAGCTTAGTTTAGCTTTTCTTAACTTAAATTTAGTCTAGATAACCTTAGCTTAACTTTTTAAAGGTTAGTTTAGTTTTTATTGGTGTAGTTTAGTTTCCGTTTTTTAACCAACAGCAAAAACAAGAAATGCTTGTGTTTAGGTGAAGCAGAGACCATGTCAATGCTCTTTTATGTATTCATAGTTACACAGTTTATATATGACCTGTTTAGCGTTTAGTGTAATATAATCCTCTCCTGAGTTCAAAACCTTTTTCGTCTCGCTGGCTTTCTGTCCAAGCTGAGCAAAGGTATCTGGGTTTTATTGTGTAAACACAGTTTTTACTGTTGTTTTATTTGATGTTTTATTGCTCTTTTTTAGCTCATATTTATTTTGTTCATGTATTAACGGGGATGGTTGATATATTTATATTTGTTCTGCTTGTACAGCGCTTTGGTTCAACTGCAGTTGTTTTAAAATGTGCTTTAGAAATAAACTTTGACTTGGGTGATACTCTCTCGCTCTCATTGTCTGCCCTCTTGTGGCTGTAATGCCTCAGTGAATTGAGAAATTAACCATCTTTGATCTTATATACATTTATATAATGTAGCAGACACATAGAGACACAATAAAATAGACAGTTTTTTACTTCTTTTGATTTCAGGCTACTTTTTTACTCCCATGTACAGTAAGATCACTTTACCTTATATGAGATTGTGCTTTAATTAAAGGTTATTATTAATATATTATGTCATCATTATTATTAAATTATATATTATTAAAATATTTCATTGACTACGACAAAGTTCTGTGTTTTTGCAAATAATTAATAAAATTAAGTTACTTCAACTTGGTTCACATGTGAGGTTGTTTGACTTTCGATTAGCAACAACAACACTTGCTGTGACATCACGTTCATACCCTCTTTGGTGACAGGTATAAATGCATGAAAATGGCTTCAGTTTCTTTTTTCAACTCTGATTCTATCATGATGTCTTGAATATTCACATCTTAATAATAAAAAATATGTGCAAACGGTATAATGTTTTATGTTTATTTTTTTATTTAGTTGTTATGCTTTTGACAAAAACATTCATTCACTCACTCACTCTCTCATTCATTTGTTGTCTGTGGATGGCTAGAGGTTTACTCTGTTGATGTCTGCAGCTTCTTCCAGCAGGTAATGGACAAAGGTTGTTTGGCCAATACCGTAAGGACAGGCTGCCAGTCCATCACAGGGCATCACAGAGAGATATTGGATAAAAAGATATTTTACCCTCTCTGGACAGACAACCATGCGCACTCACATCCACACTCAACAACACAAGACAAACACAAAATGACAAAACCGAAGAACAAGAAATGGGGGCTTGGGGCGAGGGGTGTTCAGAGTGACATGTATGGCTTTGGACACAATGTCAATCACTATACCGCTATGCCGCCCTTTAAACGACACAAGACAAACACAAAACAAGACAAAAAACAAAGATTAACAGTGGAATGGGCTGGAGGAGGCGGGTAGGACTTGACTGTAGATGTGGCAGAGGTCAGAGGTCAGAGGTCAGGTCCTTGTTCTCTTGAAGAGGTTGAGGAATCGCTGCTTCGGAGATTTTTCTTTTTCTTTGGCGGTGCCTCCTCCAACTGCTGCTCTAGATGTGTAAGTGTGTCCATTAGCGCATTTCTGGAATTTGCCTCCTCCTCCACCTTCTTGTCGTGGGCTTCCTTCGTAGACTGTAAACGCTGCTGGAGGTCAGACTTCTCCTGGTCCCACTCTTTTCGTTGGTTTTCCAGGTCCTCCTGCGCCTTGATTGTGGCAGCTTTCATAGTGGATGTTGTTTCTAGGTTCTTGGCCGTGTAACTGAGCCTTTCCTCGTCCCACTGGCGTTGTTGATCTTCCATCTGTTTCTGCAGGATCTCTGGTGGTTTCCTCCACCTCTTGTTGCAGACAGCTCTCGGCTGCCTTCCTTTTTTCTTCCTCTGTCTTGACTCCTTTTTCGAGCTTTTGAACCTGCAGGGAAGCATTTCCATGCATTGTGTCCTGTTTGCGGAGCTCCTGACGGAGGACAGTCATCTCTTCTTGAACCTTGTTTGCATGAGTTGCAAGAAGTTGTTTCATCTTCTCGACCTCTTCCAGTAGAACAGCGTTGTCATGGTCCAGCGAAGAAATTTTCTTTGTCTTGTTGTCCAGAAGTTGTGAAACTCCAGCTCAGAGATCTGAAGCAGACCGTCGTTCTGGTTCCTGGCAAATTCAAGCTGGACTGTGTTCTTGGCTGTGTTGGCACGTAGCATTTGAAGGATTGGATGTACTTCATCCTCTGCAGGCTCACGGTCGCCGGATGTGGCTGCGTATGAATCTGCTTCATGTCGGCTGAATGAAAAGAGGAGATAAATTCATACAAGCATCATAAGTGTGGATTTGCTGACACCTGTTGACCAATTCATGCGACAATATAAAATCTGAACATTATTGTATTTCTACAGGCAACGAAACTCAAGTTTCATATTTGGGAATCAAAAAAGTTCAATGATTTATATTCATAAATGATATTTACATTATTTAAATTAGTTTTGTTTAATTTTAATTTGTTTTATTTTTTCATAATGTGTCATAATGTATTTATTATGGTGTTTTTGTTTTACTTTACTTTAGTTTAGTTTATCATATGTATTTTATTTTATTTTATTATGATGTATTTTATTTTATTTTATTTTATCGTGATGTATTTGTAAGTTTTTTTTATTTGCGCGTTTAATTTGGAAATCAAAAAAAGTCCCTGATTCATATGGACAAATTTTATTTCGTTATGTTTTTTTTTGTTTATTTTGGTTTAGTTTATCGTTATGTATTTTATTTTATTTTATTTTATTTTATTTTAGCTTGTGAAGTTTAATTTGGGAATCAAAAAGTTCCCTGATTTATATAGACAAATTATTATTTTATTTTATTATGATGTTTTTTTGTTTTAGTTTGGTTTTATTTAGTTTATCATAATGTATTATATATTTTATTTTATTTTATTTTATTTTAGTTTATTTTAGTTTAGTTTAATTTACCATTATGTATTTTATGTTATTTTATTTTAGTCCTCAGTTTCACACTATTATCATTATCCTTTTTTTTAAAGAGATTTTTACTTATTTACAAACTCAGTATATAAGGGACATGGACTTACGGTAGCATACAACAATCTATGCCAATAAACGAAATAAAGTACACTTAAGACATAACATACATAGCAAAGATGGAATAATGTAGTAGTGGCAATTAACGATATTTTATTATTTATATAATCTTTAGTTCTTCTAGGTATGACAATTAATAAATGATATATAATAAACTGCACATGTCAACATCGTTGTATATGGATCTACGCCAACTCACATGTAGGTCAAAGGTCAGATGCTGTAGACCACACCCACTGTTTCACGTCACGCCACGCCCCCTTGTTGAGATTGGCTGTGGGTTGAGTCCCAACGTTGCAAAAGCTCCGGATCACGTAGAGCACGCCGTGTTTTCACTAGACTGTACACCAGGAGAATTTATTTATTATATTATCTTTATTACTCTTATTTATAACATTCCCGTGGACTGAAGGGCTTTATTGTATTATTTTCTTCTCTCATGTGAATTTTTCAATCAATAAAAACAACAACAAAAACAAAGACACCTGAAGGAGGAGAAGAAGAAATGGAGAAACCAAACGGCTTCTCGTCGGAGCGAAACATCCTGTGTCTGTTTGACGTGGACGGGACCCTGACACCACCGAGAGAGGTGAGCCCCCGATCACGACCCGGTCCCCGGTGTGTCCTCCCGTCCCTGGTTATCACAAGCTCAGATTAAACCTCCCTCCCTCCCTCCGTCCATCCCTCCTATGCGCGCAGGACTGGACCGGTTTTCAATGCGTGGATAAAAATCTGCAGAGCGCACGGGGAGAGTGTCCGTGTGACCCCCCTTCTTCTTCTTCTTCTTCCTTTTCTACACTTCACGAGCTGCTGAGGAAATGTAAAACTGAAACTATGTGCAAATAGAGCAGATACTATTGAGTAGCGCGTGCGTAATGCGCCCCATTCCTCCAGTGTCTTGTAATAATATTTGTGCGCGTCTTTAGGGTTTGAATGCCGGGGTTCATCGAGGGTAACCGGCTCGTGTGTGAAGAACGCCAGCGCCTACAGATTACATAACGTGTGCACACATTTTTTTCCTTGTTGTTCTTCTGAAAATCTGCTCCATAGATGCGTTTTTATGTCCGGGTAAAGATGGTGGAGTGTAATAACACGGAGCAGAGGAGCTGCGTGCGAGTCTTCGGTACTAAAAGAGAGGCTGGGGGCTCAGTAGGAACATTTGAGGGTGTCGTCCAGCAGAAACTTACTTAAACTGGAGTCTGTTAACCTCCTGAGACCCTGTGTCCTCATTTCGTTTGCGGCAGCTTCCTACTCTGCTTCATTTAGACCAGTTGTCCTCATAATGAGACACTTTTATCTGCCATGTACTGGTAGCGAAGGGTCAATACACTTATTTATTTATTCTTATTAACTTTTCTAGTTGGAATTGACTCTAAATTTTAACAAATTCACAAGAACCTGTTTTTCGTGCTTCTGCTTTTTCATAAAAATAAACTGTTTTACATTTTGGATGCTTATTTTTTTTATACTTCTTAGGTTCTACTAATCCCAAATACCTGAAGATCTTAATCTTATCTTGAAGAAATTAAGATGCATTCCAAGCAAATGCCTGGAGGTTGATGACCAGATACTTCCCTGTAGTCTGAGTTTTGATCCGGTTTTCGTTTCACAATTAATGGCACAGTAACAAAGGCTCCGGTCTCAAGGTGTGAACGGGGGTGAAACTTCAACCCCCAACTCAGAGAGAGGTTTCCCAGTTCCTTTAACTCCTCTTTCAAAACATTTCTCCCTAAAATGCAGACGTTGTTGTAGTTAAAGGAGCGTCTCTTGTGCTGGACTCCTGGCCTGAAGAGCTGGTTCTCCGGTGTTGAATCTTGAATGTGTGATTTATTTTATAGTAAAGTTTGCTAGACTTAAAAAATAAAACAAAATGCAGAGAAACTGACCAAGATCTGAAGCCCAGGCTTCATGTGAAGCTGTTGTTTGTCATGTGAAAGTAAAAGAAAACTCAGTTTATGAGGTTCTTGGTGGACTTCTTCCTCAGAAAGATGATCTATTTCATCCTAACTCACATGAGTCTGTTAACAACCATGTTCACACACAGATGTTTCAATTTAAAACCTCCATTTATTAGAATTAAAGACTCGGATGAAACTCTTTAAGCTCCAGCTCCTCAGAACCCAGAACCTTCACAGAGACTTTCCCCCGTGTTGTGCAGAAAATCGACCCGCGGCTGGACGAGTTCTTCCAGACTCTGAGGCGGAAAGTGAAGATCGGCATCGTGGGAGGGTCGGACTACTCCAAGATCGCGGAGCAGCTCGGGGACGGGGACGATGGTGAGTTGGTGGCAGTTTATTCTGTGATTTATCTCAGAAGCAGCGAGGAGAATCCTTTCAGATTCTCAGAGAATAGCTCGGAGTTCACTTTAATTCTCAAACCTGCTGCCTCTGCCTGCACCAGCGACCGGCTGATAACCCTCCGGCGGGTAAATACAGTATCAGACTACTACTGGAATGCATATGTGCCAAGAGAGCAGTGTGTGCCTTCATCGCCGTGCCAAGTGTGCTAAAGGTGAATCGGTTCTTTCACTGCACAGCACAAAGCAACGACCCGAAGACACGTCGTAAAAGGAATAAAAAGGAATCTGTGTTGCTTTTATAAACAAGAATATCATCAGCTACTTTGTGTTCGTATCCTCCTGGATTCTGAATTAAACGTATCTGGACGCCGTTACATCGACTGTAATCTGCTCCCGGGAAAACACACCGTGTCGCTTTACTGTTGTGTTCCTGCTGTAATTTTAGAATCAGAGGACGTGGTGTGAAGAGGTCAAAGCTCCAACAACAAACTCTGTTAGACGGACACTGGCCAAAGTCTCAACCCGAGCTGACGACGCAGTTCCACGTCAGGAGAGAATCAAACCGGCGCGTGCAGCCTCATTCAGTTTGTTTCCTCTCTTGCAGTGATACACAAGTTTGACTACGTGTTTGCTGAGAACGGGACGGTGCAGTACAAAGACGGGAAGCTTCTCTCCAAACACGTGAGTGGACGTTCACTGAGAGGTTTAGTTTAGTCACGAATGAAGCGTCTGGATGGTGCAGCATTTTTAATTCTACGTTAAGGCCCAGGCTGCTCTGTGGACTGGGACCTCATAGGTACATTCAGACTGTAGTGATGTTCGATGCCACCGATACTGAGTAAAATCAGATTCAGATACTGATACGATTTAAGAGAGATCTACACAATATTAGGAAGGTGGTCATAATGTTATGTCTGTTTATTAATGAAGCTCATTTTCACACTTTACAACAGGCCATTCAGAACCAGATCGGAGAGGAGCTTCTGCAGGACCTCATCAACTTCTGCCTCAGCTACATGGGTCTGATCAAGCTGCCCAAGAAAAGGTGAGAGCAAAAAAAAAAAACCCACACAACAACAACAACAGCAGCTACGCATCTCAGGAAATACAGGAATGTCTGGTCTCTCTGTTCATCAGCACGGAGGAGACGTTGTGTCCTCCTTTTAGGGATGAAGCTAAAACTGCTTAAATGCTTTTCGGTATGTTATTGTTTGCTGAGGTTTTTCCAGTATTTTGAACGTGGATAACTTTCCGCCTGCAGGGGGACGTTCATTGAGTTCAGGAGCGGAATGATAAACATTTCCCCCATCGGTCGGAGCTGCACACCCGAGGAGAGAATCGAATTTTCAGAAATCGACAAAGTGAGTGGAGTAAATGGCTGTTTTTATTTGTTATGTTTGCTTTATTTTCTCGAATCATCAAACCTTCAGCTACTGTGTCGTTGTACTGGACTCTGCAGACGTTTATGGACATAATTCACCTTATTACATTAAGGGGGTTTGGCACCCGGCAGTCGTGTTTTCTCCGTGAGAAATTGTCTCCACATTTTATTAATCACAATTTCCACACCGTCTTGTTTTTGGGTAATTATCTAAAAGCAGATTAACAACTTTGTAGTGACTCTTTGTGGCTCAGACCATGAGTCACGTTGTAATGTTCAAGCTTGTTTTCCTGCATAAATCACAATTAATCACCTCTGTCTCAGTATCATCCTTCCTGAATGATCTGATCACAAACGACAGGACTGGTTGAGTGATGTGATCTCAGTCGACATGTGGAGGTTCTCCAGGACACATCTGACCTCATTCCTTCCGTAGTGTGAACAGACTGATGTCAGTATTTATTTATATACAGAGAAACAGAGATCAGATCTCAAGTGGCGGCTGGGGACGAATGTGGAGATTTTAAAGCCACGTGTGAAGACAGGAACTTAACCCTCTAAAGCCTAAACAAATCGCTGGCGATCCTTCAAAGAACATCAATTTTGAATTACCGTAACTCACAGTGGTTTACGCTACCGACAATGTTCAAAGAGTGGTTGAACACTGGGAAGTTGTGTTTTTGTCTGGAAGACCTTGGTGACATCTTAAGGGTTTAACTAACTCATTTTTACCAATAAAATCCCTCCAAACAACTCTATCGTCATGGGGCTTCCAGATCTTGCGTCGCTCCCCAACCTGAAGTTGACAGAGCGGTGCGTCATTATTACCGTAATGGCAGCTTTTTTTTGCCTGTAAGTGCAACTTCCCAGTGTTCTGCTTAACTTTGAATTTTGTCCATCGGTGAGTTACGGTAATTAAAATACCGCAAGCTTTTTTTGTGCACAGACGGATGTTCAGGTCTTAAATGGTTAAAGCCGGACAGCTGTGATCGGATTGTTCCAGGACGGATGTTAATGCAAAGATGAGCCTGTGTCTCACGTGTTGTGCTCAGTAAAGCGGAGAAAGGCCAAACAATATCGAGCTTTCAGGACAGTTTAACAGACTTTCCATTGACGGCTCACAGAGCAAAGCCATCTGGAAGAGGGAGGAGTTTAACCCTTTAGCTTCCTGCTAACAGCTGCACACCTGAATCCTCGTTTGTGATCGTAAAGAAAAGTGGTTCATACTGAGTAATGGTATTTTTTTAATTTGTTTCCGACCGGACCATTTACAGTGTAGCGCTTCTCACTGTGAGGTGTGGTGAAGATGGAAAGCTCCAAAACATGAATTGGCAGAATGAGATGACTTGTACAAAAAAGAGGTGCCATATCGGTTGTTTTTGTTTTATTTATGGGTGACCAGACGGCCTTGATTTCTGGGGACAGTCCCAGATTTGGGTGATCTGTCCCCCAGGTATAACTGTCCCTGAAAATGTCTCTAATTTTAGCTTTTTATGAACGAGGAAAAAAAAATGCTGCGCTCAGACTACAGTCATTACGGTAGCCAGTCGTGCTGCTATTAACATTACAGATTACAGACATAGAAGTTTAAATATGTTTAAATATGAATAAAAATGTCAAAATAAATGAAATGTTTCTCCATTTCATCTTGATAACATTTATTTATTTATTTTAACTCCGAGCTGTAAATGTTCCCAACATTCACTCATCATCACAGTAAAATAGTCCATCCTTAGTCAAACTGCTGCTTTAATTCCTCTCTCAACTAGTAAGAAATGTTGTGAACGCATGATTATGAATGAAAAAAAACGTCAGAGGTCTGAAAAATACCGTGATATACATTTCTGGTCGTACCGCCCAGCCCCAGTTGTGTATCGTAGCAGGTGAGATGGACGTTGGAATAGAGCAGCATTGGTGTGAACAAGCTAACTTGTTTGTCGCTTGTTTGTTCTGCAGAGAGAGAAGATCAGGGAGAAGTTTGTGGCTGCCTTGAAAGAGGAGTTTGCAGGAAAAGGACTACGTTTCACTAGAGGTGAGAGAGTTCCCACCCCTCATTAAATCTGAATAAAGCTCTCAACCCTGAAAACTACAGGATGTATTTAAGGGAACTAGCCAAAACTTGAACACACCTTGAAGACAGAGCTAACGCTACGTAGCATGTACGGTTCATGCCTCTGTGAGAGGAAAAAGCTCAGTAGTCTGTAGTCATCAGTAAAAAAGGGAAAGAACAAAGACTGCGAGTTAAAGGTGATGCAAAATGATGTGGAGCTCCCCCTGGTGGCTGCCTGCAGAATAGGTTGTAAACCCCGCCCTCTAGCCAAACTACAACATCAAACTACACATCGAATTTAGGTCGTTTATATCATGGCGTTGCACGTTCAAGTGTTTTCTAACATGTATTGTGCCTCTACAAAGAATCAAGAGTCTTTATTGTCATTATGAGAACATGACGAAATTTTGCAGGAACTCATATAATACACAGACATTTAAATAAAACACTTACGAGAAGTATGAACACTCTTAGAAAAAAAAAATATGTGCAGAGAGGATGTAAATAGTTTAATAATGTACATACTGTGCAGCTTAGTGCCCCAGTCTATGAAATGGTGTGAGTGTGTGGTTGTATTTGCTTCCCTTTGAACTTTCTCCATAAAACTGACACAAAACCATGTGTCGACCACATGTATCCTCATATTTTTGGTTTCACTTTGGCCAGTGGGTTCAAATAAGGACACGTTGTCCATCTTTAAAGTTTTTTTTTTTTTTTTTTTTGGTTTGGTTTCTCCAGACTCCAAATCTCCGTCACCATGAAAACATTTGCAGTATTGATGTCTTCACATTGACCTGTTTACTAATTAATTTGTTTTTGGCTTAAAAATCAGTTTAAAAACTGGAGTCAATGATTTTTTTGCGGCTTTTGTGTCACAACCTTAATCCTGAATTAAATTAAAACTGATAATTGTCTATTGCAACTCATTTTAGTTCAGGGCCACATACAGCCCAATTTGATCTCAAGGGGGCCGGACCAGTAACACAACAGCTTATTACCTGGTACATAACGACAACTCCAAATGTTTTCCCTTTGCCTTTGCTTTGTGCAAAAAAAATAAAAATACAGCTACATGTAATGAACAACCATGAATTTCTTAAGAAGTGCAAGGTGCAAGTGCAATTTCTTATTTCATCAAAAATTTTCAGCTAATATCTTCAGTGTAATTTTTGCAAATTCATCCCATGAGTCCAGATTAGACCCTTCTGGTGGGCTGGTTTTGGCCCCCGGGCCTTATGTTTGACACCCCTGGTCTATTGAATTGCATTGTTGCCTGATGCAGCAGCTCTAAATGGAACATCCACTCAACTTTCTTTGATGTAACGTCAAGACTGAAAGTGGCACGCGGTGTTTGTTTTCACGTTCCTCGTCTGTGTTGTGTTTATGAAGCTTAATGACAAACTGGTTTAACCACATGTCTCCAGAGTCTCTGCTCAACCCCTTGGAATCACGCCTCGCGACGTGTGCAGGACATGGAAGGCTCGGGTTAAACATTACACAGTAAAAGGAAAACAGCACTGGATGTACGATTACGTGCACTTTGAGGCGTGAGCTGCTTCGGACAAAAACAAGCGAGGCGGCAGGTGGGCGGAGTGTTATCAGCAGTGTAACAAGAATATGGCTACGTAGCTGAGGAATGAAGGGCACATCATGGCTTATTATTATTTATTAGTCCCAGAGAGGTGATTCATTTACAAATACATTATAAGGAGATAAATAGTACACATAATTAACATCAGCGACCACAGCGGAGACCTACACTCTGTACACTGGCCACTTTATTAGGTACACCTGTTCAATTGCTTCTTAACACAAGTAGCTAATCAGCCATTGTTGCTGCTGACCATGTCCATCCCTTTATGACCACAGTGGACCATCTTCTGACGGCTACTTCCAGCAGGATAATGCACCATGTCACAAAGCTCATATCATCTCAAACGTTGTTTCTGGAACAATAAGTTCACTGGACTTCAATCTGGGATGTGGTGGAACGGGAGGTTGTCATCATAGATGTGCGGCCGACAAATCTGCAGCAACTGTGTGATGCTGTCATGTCAATATGGACCAAAATCTCTGAGGAAGGCACACCTTTTACCAGCAAGGTGTGCCTAATAAAGTGGCCTGAATAGATGCAAGAATATAATCCAATGCTTCCTTACTGTGCATACGGTGACTAAGAATCTTTGAATTTATGGAGTCACCGTAGCAGAGGTTTTACTGTGGATGGTCAGTGAGTTTACAGACGATTTATTTGTTTGACTTCCTGCCGCATGGTCGCCCTTGTTAGCAGACAGCAGCAGACCAGACGTCTGCAGGAGGTGTTACGTAAAGCTGAGGCTCTATCCTGCCTGATGTAAGGGACAGGCTGTGCTGACGTACGGGGATTATCTCAGGTAAAGTCACAGAGGAGACGCAGTTCAGATCAGATTTCTGCCTTTATTTTCTCAGTTTTTCCATCACTCAGTGCGTTTATATGCACGTGAAAAAAGTGAATCATTGCCTTAATCGGACTATAACAGGAGAATTTAAGTGCATGTAAACACGTTACTCATCGTAGTTTTCGGAGTCTGAGCGCAGCATAGTTTTCATCGGACATTGCGTGTGCGCATGCTCCTCAAATGCTGCGCTGGCGTGTGACCCCGGAACAAAAACATCCAAGAAAGCCGATCGTAGAAGAAGAAAAAGAGAAACAGAGCCGTTCGAGGGATAGCGCAAATCTTACCTGCACCAGAAGTAGCGCAAACGTTACGTACGAGATTAAAAAATGTAGTATTAATCCCGGTATGCCGAATGGATGACTCTTGTTTATTATACGACGAAATAGACCAACCCGGAAATCTGGGCCGTATTAACGTGGTATTATCCCGCTGAAAAGACACATATCGCCCCCTAGTGTGGAGGAGGAGAACAGTTATTCGATTTTCTTGCGCTGCATGTAAACTGGGACAAGGACTGTAGTGAGAAAGTCAAATTTTGAGCATAGCTCGATTAAGCTCTGCATGTAAACGCACAGATTAACTGAGTTGAGTAAAGCTTGAAAGGGGCCCAGATAAGATCAGATAATCCTTTAATTCATCTTATGTGCTCCATTGTCTTTGCTCGGTGGCCAGAGAAGCTTCCCGGCTGTGGGGGGGGAGGAAGTAAGGAGTGGGGGCTGGTTACAGATGTGATGTGACAGAAGCTGTTTATGTTGGAGGCCTGACGTTGTTTGTGGTGGAGGCGTGTGGAGGGTGTGTGAGGGAATCTGACCTCCGATTGGCTGGACGCCGCTCAGCTGTCGCTATGGATTCTGGGACTTAAATGACCCCCCCCTCCCAGCTGAGAGACACAGGACAGGGTAAAGAATGTGAGGTGGTAACTGGGGGAAGGGCTGGAGATTTTACAGTTCAAAGGTCACTGCGGTCATTTGAGCTTCTTTAAAAAAAGGGAAATTTCATCCGACTCACCACAGTTGTAAGAAATGCTTCTTGACATGGGTGTGTTTTAATTATCATCCGTTTTTTTCCCCTCTTAAAACGTTTCTCTCGTAACAACAAGAACAAACAGTGCGTTGTTTTCCTCAGTCTCCACTTTTTAAAATGCAAAGTCATTCTTTGAGGTTAAGAAAAACACAACCTACGCCTCCTGATGATGATGATGATGATGATGATGATAACAGTGTTTGTTTTGGTCTCGCCTCAGGTGGCCTCATCAGCTTTGACATTTTTCCAGAGGGCTGGGACAAGAGGCTGTGTTTAGAGCTGCTGGAGAGCGAGGGCCTGGACGCCATCTACTTCTTTGGCAACGAGACGTCTGATGTGAGTTTGTTGGCGATGAACGACCAGAGCAGACCACCACATTCAGGAAACTAGTCTGGATAATATATCTGCTCTGTTAGCTGTAAAATAAAGAGACTATTTATGATCCCAGAGCCGTATATTAGAGAGAGTCTGGCCAACTCAAATCATGGGCGCCATGTTTGCTACAACAGAGGGAAGATTCTACAGTGTAATGTAAAAGGCCCTCACTTAAATAATTCAGCGTCTACTTACTTTAAATATCTTAAATGAGCCTGTAAAATGCTTTGTAGCCCAATCCCCTCATCAGTCATGGAGCTGTGTTTACCTTCTCCTCAGTCTCCGTGTTCATCCATCACGGTTAAAAGATTGAAATTAGTAAAGAAATAGTGAAAATTAAAGTCTTATTGTATTAGTTTTATCATTATAGCGTTAGCATGCTAGCCAAAATAACTTAGTAGTAACTGAGGTTACGTGTTAGTTAAATTTTCATGGACATAAATTACATGAACACATGGGTTTCACAGTATATGTGACGCTAGCTAGTATTTTTTCTAAGCCTTTAGTCTAGCTAGCATAAGGTTAGCATAAGGCTAGGTTAACTTCTAACTTTCATTTGTAAAACAGTGTTTTTGAGATCAAGGTTTACATTAATGATGGTATCACTTTATTTTTCTATATAAAATCTTTAACGGAGGTCAGAGAGAGCCATTGACATTTACCTCATCACATAATAAGGGAAGAAACCAGCTGACATCCAGTTCTTCCTTTTAATCTTTTGTCCGTTTTTGTTCACTGGGAGTTCACGGTGGAGTTTCCTCCGTGTTTTCCTGATCCTGTGCTGGAGCCGTTTTAACGAGCTTTTTAATTTTTAATCCAACTTTATTCTCTGTTATTGCCACTTCTCTATGGGTGAATATTGGTTAGATGTATCTAATATGGCGCCTATGAAACACGTGACCAGCTCAGAACGAATCAGCATAGAGGGACAGCTCAGACGCTCCATTCTCTAGTTGTACAGACTGTCTCTAATATGCGACTCTGTATGATCTGATAAATTGCTGCCATCTTGTGGTTACTGGTGGAATTGCTACTTGGGTTTATGTCAGTCATGTGTAATTTAATCTACTCTTAAAAATAAGGGACATAAAGACAAACCATCATAGGACTCTGCACATTTTATGTTTAAGTTGCTGCATATATGTGTTGTATATGTCAGGACTGACAGTAAATAAACTTTGACTCATGATTCTCTCTCTAGGGAGGAAACGACTATGAAATTTTCAACGACCCTCGGACCATCGGTTTCACGGTCTACTCTCCAGAGGACACGGCCAGACTCTGTCGGGAACTTTTCTTTGATGCTTCACCTCTCAAGTCCTGACATCCTGACCTGCCCCCCCTCATCCCCCAGACTGGACTCGAGTCTGTGGGCGTCTGTTGCTTTGAGCCCAGAGTATTTATGAACTGCTGAAAGGTACCACCACTGATCTCCCTGCGTTAGTAATATTATACTAAATAGGTCAAAAGCAACGACTGGACGTTTGGATTCACTTTTTTTTTTAATTTATTTGTTTGTTTGTTTGTTTTTTAAAAAAAGGGACAGAACAGAAAGGAACCAAAAGGCCGAGAGAGATTATAAAACATTCTGCAGAGTGGAAAGTTAAACGCTCCAGATTATTGAGAGTTCAGAGATGTTTTTGCACCGGTTACATTTAACCAATAGGAAACTTTAACTCCCCTGAGGAAGGTGGGAGGGAATGATATTAGAAGAGGGGATTGTGCTCAGAGAAGAGATTCTTCCTCCAGAGACGAGGATCCAGGAATCATTCCACGTCTGAACCGGACTGAGTGAATGTCAGTCACGTCTTCTGGTTCTTTAAATGCATTCAAGGGATTTTTTTTTTTTTTTTTTTTTTTAGACTTTCCTGGCTCGGTGAATTCAACTAAACCAGCGAATTAAGCTAACGTGACCAAGTCACTCTGTAAACTTTACTGAGTGTGACGAGTTTCTACCTAACACGTTTGACTCTGTTTGAATATATGTGTCGATCCTTATGGCTTGAGCTCGTTAAGCAACATTATTTTATTTTCTTTTAAAAAAGGGTTTTCAAATGAGCTTTTAAAAATGTGAAAATTACCATTAAGTCTATGTCTGTCACAGATCAGAAGAAGATTATTGTAAATGTGATGATTCTGGTCAAATTTGTTTTTGATTGTAAGACACTCCTTCAACCTGACAACTTATATGCATGGTTAAAAATTACATATCGTAATTTGTTGATTAACAAAAAATGAAAAATAAATCATCATAGTAAATGTTTTTTTTTTCACCATTTCACCACCAACCTCTGCTGCCTCTTATTTGGATAAAACTGAGCTTTTATGTGCAGTTCAGCCTCTGACCTGCTGTTCCCCATCCTGCCACTAGAGGGCAGCAAACACTCACTATGTCAACCTGTCACGTTGTCACTTTAAAACGCTCCGTTTCTTGCCATGTGTTTGTGTTAATCACGTCTTTAAATAAATCTTTAAACCTGCTCGTGTCCGTAGTTTGTATCTTTTGTTATTTTTTTTTATTGTTTTATGACACACAACAATTAAAACAGAGTTTCCCAAAGTCTTTGGCTTCTCATTTCTTTCAAGTTAACATATATTAACATGTTTCCGCTTTTTTGTGAAAATTCAGGTTTAAATTCAACAATATGAATCTAAAATTACAGTAAAAGTGTTTGCATCCTTCAGGGTTTTTTCAACAGATTTAAACGTGGACCAACAAGCAATTAACGTATGAGAATTTGTCTTTCCTTCATGTGCAGCAGATTAATCCAAATGTGTCAGGAAACTGTTCAGTCTACCTTAATGTGTACGTATAAATCAAACAAAATAAACTATTGAAGAAGACACACCACACGGGACATGTGGCTCATAAAATGCTTTAATGTTCATTCAAGGCTCAGTAGAAGTAATGATGGGAATCACCACCACCACAGTGGCTCGTCCACAAAAAGTCAAAGAAAAAGTGCAGTTTGACACAATTAAACCAAACGAGTGTGACGAGATGAACACGGAGCACACAATAATAATGACAATAATAATAATAAAAATGACAGTACAGCATTTAACACCCACAAACAACAGTGAACTCTCTTGGCACAGACTTTGTAGTCTCGTATACACACACACATATATTTTCTCTGATAATAGAAAAAAAGGTGTTTGTCTTTTTTCATTATTTGTTATTTTTTTATTTTTTACATTTTTGAACAAGGACTCGACTAAAACCGGAGGCAGTTTTCTTAAGTGCAAGTTTTTGACTGTGTTATCCAAAAATATGGAGCCTGAAATCTGAGGACACACACACACACGCACACACACACACACACATATGACTAAATATATATTTAAAATAAGTAGCCACAAACTAGACAACACAATAAAAGATATGAGAATATACTTGCTTGCATGTTTTTGTGTTTGGTTTAATCTGATCTGCTGTTTCTGCTTCACTCTCTTTCGAAATACGACTTCTTGTATTTATGAGGTTGTGTTCCTCAAGTCTGGAATAAAACTGAGGTCATGAGACGTCCTGTCTGGTGCAAATATAAAACAAACTCTAAATACAAGGTGGTTTCTAACCCAAAAAGAAATAAACTGCTCTTCTCAACATTTCATTTCCCTTTCTCTTAACTACTTTCACATCCAACCAAAATCTGCTCGAATCAGAGCCTGTCCTCATCTTTCCAGAGTCTAAAGAGTCTGTTGCCATAAGTCATCTGACCCACACTTGCACTCGACATGTGACGCTGGAAACTTTGGAGAAGTAAACAACTGAATAACAGCTGCTACGACGGGAAGTGAAACTGAATCCAGCCTTTTGTCGAGCTTTCTGCTCGTCCGTTTGAATGCCCCTCTGGTGACTTCATAATCTAAAAATCTGACTTGTGAATTAAAAAAAAAATGAACAGGACTTTGTCCAAACAACGGCCCGTTTCACATGCACAGCAGATTCATCAGCGTGGAGGCTCAGACCATCTGGGGCTGAATATGAACTAGTCGACTAGTCACCGATCACGAGACAATAACAACAAAACATTTCACTAAAGATGAAGCACTTTTTTAGCCCTGGGCTATCTGACTCCTATGTTTTTATATTTTTTTGTTGCCTACTTATTTTATATCATTAAACTTCTATGGTAAGAGCATCCTGCACCAGTCTTGGGTTCACATGGAGACTTTTTTCTCATTCCGATTGAAGGTTTCAAGTCAACAAAGGTCTGATGTTTACATGTACCACGTTTAGATGTTCGAAGCGTTTAAAATTGTTTGCATTATTCATTCGCTCACACAGTCACACCCTGGTGGTGGTGAACTACCTCAGTAGTCACAGCTGCCCTACGGCCTCTCCGACCACCACCAACATCAAGCAGTGTCTTGCCCAAGGACACAACCCCCTGAGCTACTGCCGCCCGCAAGCACAGAATGATGTAAACATCACGTGACTAATCAAAGATGGAGGTTTCTCATCTAATCAGCACAGCAGCTGCTTTTGTTTTCACACGTTTAGCTACATTCGGTAAGTTTGTGGGGTCCACTTTTGCTACTGTGTTAGCCTTATAGTAGCCAGCCTTCAAGGTTTTCCAGTGGTTCTGAATTTGTTCCACGCTTCAGTCTATCCTGGCTTCAATTAAGTTTTGACGGACCCTTTTAAACAGATATTACTATTTTCTTCTGTCTGACTTCCGAACTGATTGTAATTGGAATATATGGTTCCATGTAAACCCAGTTACTGTGTACAATGACAATAAAGTAAAGCTCATACTACCGTGACACATCAGTCCTGAGACACAACTAAAGTACTACTGCAATGCATCTGCAAAGGCATCAGCTAACGCTAGCAGAGCCACGGTCAAAATCCTCTCAATCAGTACGTTAACCTGCATGTGAAAAAAAACACAAATTATTGCCTTAATCCGACTTTAACTGGACAATTTAAGTGCATGTAAACACGTTACTCCGACTAAAATCTCTTAATCCAATCTCCAATATGTTCTTAACCCAGATAATGAGGTTTGAAATAGATTTTCTCCGGCATATATACACTTTAACTGGACAACATGTGTGCGCATGCTCTACAACAGCTGCGCTGGCATATGACCCCCGGAACAAAAACATCCAAGAAAGCCAGTCGCAGAAGAAGAAGGTAAACAGAGCAGGCAGAAGAACCACCTGAGGGATAGCGCCATCTTTTCTGCACCAGAAGTAGCGCACACATTACGTTCATGTTTAAAAAGCTGAACTATTCTCCATCTGGTTGTTGTTTGAAATCCCGGTCTGCTGCATGAATCACTCTTGCTCGTTGTATGACATAATAGGTCAACTGGAAAGTTGGCCGTATTAAACCGCTGACAAGACACATATCGCCACCTAGTGTGGAGGAGGAGAACATGTTCCCATCAGTTATTCTATTTTCTCCCTTGCATCAAATGTCCTGCACATCAACTATTTTATAAAGTTATTTGACTATTACTACACTATTAAATGCTACAAATGGTGCTGAGGTGCAGCCTGTTTTTATACAGTCTATACATGTCTACAGCTCACAGTATGTAGCAGATGAGTTGTCCTTTCTCGTCGTATGTACTCAGGTCAAGAGTTTAGATTTGATGACGACTTTCATCACATAACAGTCAAAAAAATCTGAATCTGGTTCAACCCCTAATAACGATGTATTTATTAATCTTTGCTGTGTAGGTGAAACATTGTTTCAAAAAAAACAATTTTTAAAAATAATAATAATAAAGTCATGAGTCCCAGAGCACCACTTAACAACCACCTACATCCCTCCACCAGCACCTCCAGACCCCTAGGAGCTGATGATCTGCCCGGACCAGGTCTCGTGTTTCGTCCCTGGGTTGAGATGTGTGATCTTCACCTCCACCGCCTGCACCTTCAGGTTCTTGGGTGGGACCCGGCTCACTTTGTACGTGACCTCGTCGCCCTCCACTGGGACGTACTCGCCCTCGATGCTGAACCAGAAAAAAAGATTTTATTTTTTTTTCATTCTTTGATTAAAAAAGAAAAACAAGTCAATACAAGCAGAAATGTTCCACAATCTCAATGAAAGGGAGCAGAAAGAAGAATAATCTTATATATAATCTACCACTGTAGCCCAAGAATCAACTTACAAAGAGCTTAAATTAGCTCTTTGATTTAAATTTGTTCTTATTTTTTTCATTTAAACACGTGTTAAATGCCAAGGAGCGACATAAAACTAATGGTGCAAACTATTATTATTTTAAAGGAGTAGTTTTCAGAATATGGTCAAATATGGACAAATGCAGAAAGAGTTGTATCAACTACACAAACTTTGCTGAGGCCGGAGTAACATTTGATTTATTGCTTGTCCTAAATAAAAAAACTGAGAAGTCCCAAGAGAAACAGGAAAGCAATTTTTTTTCTATATAAGGAAAAACGAACCACACACAACGCTGTCTGCTCAGTTTCTACGAGTCGAGTGTGTCGTTTCTATTTGTGATTCTGCTGATGCTGCGTATTTGTGCGTGTTTTTTTCGTCGCCACTCACTCTGAGATGTGAACGAAGATGTCCTCGCCGCCGTGGGACGGTCGGATGAAGCCGTGACCTTGTGACCTGGAGAAGTTCTTACATACGCCCTTAAAAACTGGACCTGAGTGAGCGCGGACCGTCCTGCAGGAGACAGGAGGACGTTCGAATTAAATCTGATGTGATTAACGATAAAATGACTCAACAGACAGTTTGTTTCCTCAACAGAAAACATTATGGGTTTCTTTCCTTTTCATGTTTTACCAAAGATGTCAAATTAATGTTGAAAGATCGACCCCCGGAGACCCAGTGCTATGTTTGCTATGCATCTTTAACTTCTCCGAGGTATTTGGGATCAGTATGAACCTCAGAAGTATAAAAATAAGCATCATCTTTGATGAAGTAGTTTTTGATTTTTTTCATATGTGGACACAGGGATTATTACAATATATGTTACATTAAAGTCACCGATGTGAAGCAACATATCAAACTGTTTATTTTAATGCGAAAGCAGAATTGGAAGCGATGAAATCCCAACGTCCTCAAACGAGTACTTGTGAATTTTTTAAATTTTCAAGTCACATCAAACTAGAAAAATTAATAAGAATAAATAAACAAGTATATTGATCTTTCGCATGATCATTCAGATGCAAAAAGCAAAATAAAAAGGTCATAAAACTGATGCAACCAGATGAAAAGAAATATTTGAAATACTGAATTTTTCAGTTCTAATATAATAATTTTAAATATGATACAAACCCTGAATCATCTGGAAATGGTTATCAATGTTAAAAGTTGCACTTAAATATCATTTAATTTTCTGACTATTATTCGACATGTCAGGCTCCACGGGGACGTATTTCATGATGATAATAGTGTTTTTTTTGAAGACTTACGCTGAGTAGGTGCGGGTGCGTTTGGTCGGCAGTGGGCTGGGAAGATCCCGAGGAAGCGGAGGCTCCCTCCCCTCCTCCCACACCCGACTCCCCTCCCTCAAGAAGGGGAAGGAGAGGGTGAGGGACGGGGCGTTGTGGGAGCGAAGCGGGGTCCCTGAGGGCGACGTGAGGCTGGGGTCCGCCATGTCAGCTGTGATGAAGACAAGGAGGAGGAGGAAGAGGAGGAAGAGGAGGAGGTGGTCTGGGGGAGGATGATGTGGATGCGAGAGGTCTCCTCAGCCAGTGGTCGCTGTCTTCTGGTCCGTCTGAGAGGAGGAGGAGGAGGCGGAGGAGGAGGAGGTGAGTGACACGAGGCTTAACCAGGTCACCGCTGTCGCCTCCTTCAGGTTTCTCTTTGAGTGGAGAAAAAAAAACACAGAGACAGAACAAAGAGACGTCATATTCGGACCTGATGTCAGAGAGAAGACATCCAGACAACATCACAAGATACAGATGAGCTCGCCACTTCATTAGGTACACCAGTGGAAACCCTCTAATATAAACAGACCTGCTCTAAATCCTCTCTTCATGAAGGTGTTTATACATATATATGTATTTACCGCTCTGGCACTGAGCAGAACACTGCAACAGCATCATTCATGAATCACTGGTTTTAATGATATGGCTGATCAGGGTATGTTTGGTCACCATGAACTCATTCATCCATTTTCCTCCCCAGTCTATGGATTCAAACCCAGAACCTTCTTGCTGTGAAACATCAGCTCTGGTCATAAATTGTTATTTTAGATAATAGGTCAACAGGACACGTAAAACATGCTGCGTACACACACAGCGTCTCTGAGTGGGTGGTCTATGACACGCAGACACGGGGCGTGACGTCAGCGTCACTGCAGCTGTTGGACTGTGACGCAAAAATAAATAAATAAACAAAAATAAATAAATAAATAAAAGATCTGGAGATTAAAAAAAAAGGCTAATATATTTGTGGGTCGTGAGAAGAGGACGATTATTATTATTATTATTATTTATTATTATTATCATTATCCAGCTGCAGGAGAACATCTGTTCTGTTCACTTGTCCCGCGACTGAGACAAAACACGACTAATGTCCCACACCCTAATTTACTTACTTACATTATTTTTGCTTTGATCCGAACTCACCTGATTAGAATAATTAAGATTATTGCTCTGACTCGGTATTAACTTAGAGGACGGTTCACAAACACCAGCAGCAGGTTTGTCGTCGATCAGTTCTCATGTATAATCCGACATTTAAAGACTCTGACCTGCCTTCATTTATTTTGCAATTTCGCGTTTTTTTATTATTATTATCTCACTGATTCGTGACATGAATACAAAAACAAAGCAGCCCCGACACACTGCAGCTATGCACACACATGCACATACATTTAATCCGTCTCTCTCTCTATATATATGTGTGTATATGTATGTAGATGTGTGATAGAAATGTTACTTACTGCGTCGGATGCGGTGTCAGGTGCAGGACGGATCAGCGTGTACCAGCGTGTGGTTCAAGTGAATTATATAACGAGGAATGAAATAAATAAGTGGACTAAATCCGCGCAGAGCCACGGAAAACCCTGATGTGACGGTGAGAGGAGGAAGCTGCTGAGTCTGCGCAGCTGGCGGAGATTCCGATGGCGTGATGTGACTCCACGAGTGTGAGAGTGGGTTGGTTTTTGTGGAGCTGTGGGGCCCGATACTTCACGGTAAACTAACGCTGTGGGGTCGTGTTGCCCTTGAGGTCCATTTTTTTTTTTTTTTTTTTTTTCTGGGACGCACAACTTTTTGTGGGTTAAAACCTTTTAGAGATCACAGTTAGGGAAGAGAATATGTTCTTTTCTCTGGTGTGATTTCACCAGCTCCTCATATATGTTGAACACTTTTTTTCCACTATGAATTTATAGTTTATTTAATCCAGTGGCGACTCTGGACTCTTGGTTTGGTTTCGGCAAAGTTAAAATCAGACTAAAAAAACGGAAAAGAAACCGTCTTAATTAGTTTTAGTTTCCCCAAGCCCCGCCCACTAACATGGAGGGGGTGGGGCTTATGACCTTTAGATGACTGTAGCAAATTAGGTCACGCCCCCATTTGGGTGAAAACAAACCACTGGTGGTAAACACATATCCTCCCTGTAGTCAGTGTTTATTTTGTGTTGCTAGTCGGCCGGAAAGCAGGTGAAGCTGCTAACGTTAGTCAGGCAGACACATAAATAATGTTGTTCCCAAGCGACGAACAGCAACATTACGTAAAAAAACTTCAAAAAAAAAATAGGGGTCATATGTCCATGTAGCCTGCAGACAGAGAAATGGGCGAACAACCCCACTTAGTGGCCTGAGGTGACAACTGTAATCAATTAATAATCATTCCATGATGTTAAATTAATTAATCATGGCACAAATACAGCAGTTTAGCCAATGCTAACCCTTTTATTTAAAAAATGACTAAAAAAATGACTAATATTAGCTAACGCTAGCATCATAATTTAACGTGAGCTTTTTCCTCACACATACACATATCAACTATCTTTCCATCTTTGTCCACTTGTTTTATGTCCTGAAGCCGTTCATTTCTTCAGTTTGAGGAGAGCAGAGAAAATCTCAGTTTTATCGTTTTAATAGTTTAAAGGCCAATAAACAACACAGCAACTTCTCCTATGTTTTCACCCAAATGGGGGCGTGTCCTAATTTGCTACTGTCTTCCATACAGCAACCAGACACCGGGGGGAGCTCTAATTTCTTTAGCTTCATTTTAGAGGAGCTGTCATGGAGTCCACTTTTTTTTTTTTTTTTCCCCAGTTTTAGTGTAAATATCGTATTTGTGTGGTTGTGGATGATTGTTGATGTGCTGCGGGGAGTTTATATCCTAGAAGCCAGACCAACTTCGTCCCCTACAATTTGATTTGTGGCAGAAAATTGGTCCAACCCCACATCACTAACCTTTTTTAAAAAAGGCCAAAGACTTTCCTGTTCAGACTGGCCTTTCCAAATTGTTCTTAACCTCCACAGTCACTAAACTCTTTCACTTTGTGTAAGAAGCTGTTTTGTTGTAGCACTTTGAGATTTTTAATAAAAAGTTCTTTAGAAATAAAATTTATTATTATTATTATTATTAAACCCCTGCAAAGATTTGCTGGTCCAGTCAAATAGTTTGGGGGTGGGGCTTAATTTGGTGACGACGTGTTGAGTTGAATTTGTTTACGAGAAAAGATGTTTTCCGCAGAATGTCTTAATTGTTTAATGTTATTACGAGACTATTAGGATGAAGCGCAAATGAGCATCTTGAACTAGTGGCAGAGTAAGTTAAAGAGACGGATCACTCAGATATAAATTATTTAATGAATATTCCAGTCATACCTCCTAAATAACAGATTACTGCCACTTGCTGGTATGAGGAGTTATTTCGTCTCAGGTGCAGGTCGTTAGCTCTCCTCTTTGACTTTGCACAGGCAACATCGTCATCACTTCTTCTTCCTGAGCCTTGGCATTTTGCAGATGGTGCCTCACTGATCGTGACATTTACGAGCAGATATCCGCGCTGGTTAAACACGAGACGTCTGCGATTTAAACGATGAATCCATCCGTCGTGTTCGTTCTCAAGCTAAACTTTCTTAAGGCAACATTTCTGCACGTCTCCAGATCCAGTGCAGGTCACATGCAGCGGCCGGCCTATTTTTACTGATAAAAACCCTGCGCTGTGTCCTAGATTCACAGCCGAGACAAAAACATCAACCGGCCATGCAGTTGTCACATGAAACACAGCGCACTGCATCTCTGAACGCAAAATAAACAGAGAGGAACAGTAGCCGACGTTAAGAGAATCAGATCTGGTTTAAACATGCAGCGCTGTGACCTTCACTGGCCCCGAAACTGTGGGATTTAAAGGTCGGCCGCTAATCCTTCTCTGATACCCAGATCACAACCACTCAGTCTGATGATACACCTTTTAACAGAAAAACACAAGGCCATTAAACAGAGGTATATGGGTTTTATTTCTATTTCTTAAATCACTGTGTAACCTCCACAAGATTTTTGTCTTTTTTCTTGAACTTAAACAGCTCCTACTTTGAGCTGCACATTGGATGTTAACATCTCCGAAATGAAGGCAAAAACCTCTCTTAAAATAAATCGAATGAACGGATATGTCTGTAATTAAATACATTTAATAGTTAATTGTACATGTAAACATGAAGCTGGCATGTTTAGGGCAGTGCTTTGAATACAACCAGTCTCAAAGGGACTGGTTTTATATCAGATACTTTCTAGGTCGACAGCATCAGCTCGACTCTTGTGTGTTGCCTTCTGTAACAAACCTACAGGTACTAAGTGCTGAATCACGTCCCAGATCAGCAACGGTGGTCGATCCGATCACACCTTTCAAATATTTTCTTCCTCCTCCTCTGCAGAGCTAGTTGTTCCACCATGAGAGCAGCCCCAGGCCTGGCTCACAGATTGTACCCTGTAACAAAAAAAAATACACAAAAAGTTCAGGATGGACGTGAAGATGAGTTCTGATCACAGTCACACTAACAAATCTACAAATCCCACTGGAGAGTTATGTTAAAAAGTAAATCTGTACAGTCATTTGCATCACTTTGCATAAAGTCCTGTAGAGTTGCCAATGATGCAAATACGTACATCGATGTGTCGCAGTGTTTGTGTTCTGGCTGTTAGGCTGGAAAACAACTAAAGAAGCTTAAAACTGGAACATAGAACAGGTTTTAATTCCACCAGTCTTGGAGACCAGAACTCAAAGACTACCGAGAGCAGATGCTAATGGTGAAGCTAATGGTTAGCAAAGCTCTCCTGCTGTTTGTTTGTGGACCACTAAAACTAAACAAGGCAGATTTCCATTAACGCTCAGCTCTAAGTTCATGGAAACAGCTTTTAGCGATCGATTAGCATAATTAGCATCACCTTCCCTGATTAAACTGACTACATCTTAGCAACTGTAGAAGGTAAAGTTGGAAATGGCTCCTTTGCTCATAGAAAACACTGAATAAAACAGGTTGAACTGATACAAAGAAAAGAAAAACAGCTCTGCACACAACTGGATGGTCCCACAACCAATCAGAGGAA
Organism: Mugil cephalus; assembly: GCF_022458985.1. Taxonomy (NCBI): domain Eukaryota; kingdom Metazoa; phylum Chordata; class Actinopteri; order Mugiliformes; family Mugilidae; genus Mugil; species Mugil cephalus. The sequence continues at coordinate 3,592,914 of NC_061789.1, read as the reverse complement.
CTAAATATGTGACATTAAAGTGGCTGTTAACTGTTTGTCCTTTAAAGTTGTATTTCTGTTAATGTCTTTTACAACAGAAGTGGAAGTGAAATCAGACTCTGAATGGCTCAATTCTCTGATGGCAGCAGTTTCGCTGTAAACAAATTCAACTCCACGGTGCTCAGAAGATTCTCCATTTAGAGTCACGCTCCGAACAATTCGATCGGCCCGACAGATGTTTGCTAAAACATAATCAGTTCCCAACAGAAAGACTCCAGAGCACAGCCCGTCAGAGGGTTTAATCTAGGCCACGGGATGAATTTGCAAAGTGTAAAAATTACATTGAAGACTGCAATTTCTTAGTGAAAATATATTCTATTCCTAATTTGTCCATTATTTTAGAAAGAGAAGTGGACAGAACATAACACTGAGACCAGGGACTAAACAGCAAACAGCAATGAGCCCTAATTATACTTTGTTAAATGACATTTTTCTTATGAAACTAAATTTTTAAAGTAAAATACAAACGTTGTCCCAATTTACTTGTTCTTCTTTGCGCTAAAACTATTGGAAAAAGTCTGGAGTTGTTGTTATTTACAGGTTATTTATCTGTTACGTTACTGGTCCGGCCCCTTGAGATCAAATTAGGGTTTCATGAGGACCCCCTGAACTAAAATGAGTTTGACACCACTGCTCTAGAGCAATGAATAATTTGTGGTCTGACTTCTAGGGTGTCAATTGTAGAGGTTATTATTTAGTGGATTAGTCAACTACTCATAAACTGAAACTAATGGATTAATTGACTGAAAAACGAATCGTTTGTTCCAGAACTGATGTCTTAACAACAACCTGAGCAGACCAGTTATAAATCCAAACCAACTCTGGAAATTCAGTACGTCTGTGAAGATTCTCAGTCATTTTGCCAGTCGGGTTAGTTTCTACTTCCTGTTTCACTTTCAACAATGGCGGCTGAAACTTTTGCTGAAATTTTGCCAAACACAAGTCACAGAAATGTTTGTATCTCCGGTCTGTATCTCAGTTACCGATTCTACATTGATCCAAAACAATCAATTCAAAAATCGTGGAGAAGGACAAGCAGCTGTAAATTCTAGAGAGGAAACACGCTACTACCACGTGGACCAATCACAGGTCTGGTGGTCTATGAACGTAAAGACGTTTCTTTGTGATATAAAACTGTGACGTCTACTTACAACAAGAGTGTAGGGAGCTTCTTTCTTCTCCACGCTCTCCTCCGCTGGCGGCGCCGTCGGCTGTCCTGGTGGTGCCGGCGTATCGGACGTGGCGGTGGCCGGCCCCGTCGGCGACGTATCCACAAAGACTTCATCCGTCACCCGGAAACGTATCTCCTCCCCTTGGTCCATGTAGAGGTCGTGGGCGCCCTCGTCCGTCTCGTACTCCCAAAGCCAGACTTGCTCTGCTTCGTCACTGGAGCTGCAGCTAAGGAAAGACTTGACCTCGAAACGCTTCTTAACAAATGTTATGAAGATGAAAAAAAAATATGTCGTAGCCGTTCACTTGAATATTTGAGGTCAGGATACAATTTTGCAGGCTGTTGAAGAGACTCTGGAGGAATGAGGATGTCGTCGAAAAAGCCCATCGTCACTGTGAAGCAGAAAGATCACACAGTTAACAAAGATGTTTCAATGTCTAAGACATTAAAGACTTTAGTTTTCCTGCAAAGAGCTGAAATTATTTTTCATGTTTTTTTTAGGTACTTTTTTGTGTAGAAATCTATATTTTATCACTCTGGGAAACTGAAAGTCTGGTTATTTTCTCTGTGTGAACTGGTGTTGAGAACGAACTCTTGCAAATACATATGTGTAGAGGGTAATGCTGAAGCTTTAAGATAAACAAGTTACCGTGGACTCCCTCCTGACTGCAGTACTTGATCTTGCCGACGAGGATCTCATCGAGGAACGGGTGAAAAACGACGTACCTGAAATGAACTGCCACAAAATCCACAGGAAGACGAGAATAAACTCTCTGGGTAGAAGTTGACGATCAACAGAAACATGTCCCTTTAAAGTTTATCTTAGAGTACTAAGGGAGAAGGTATATCATCCTGTAGGTATTTAACTGAACGCATTTAGTTTGGAACACATTTCTAAATGATTTGGTGTCTGTAGCTTCAAATGCACATGACCTGCTTTTGACCACACCCCCCTTCAAACAGACGGCTAACGGCTGATAATGAAAACACAGGAATTCAGATCAGTAAGTGACATCACGACACTAAGGCTAATTGAAAATTAAATGACCACTTGATGCAGTCAATCTTCATAAACTTCCACATTAAAACGTCCAATTTAACGTCAAAAATAAACATGTTTACGATGTTTACATTAAAAAAGAAATTGCTACATGTCTGCCTTGAGTATTAAACTTTTAAATTAGATAAAAGTTAGGTGGAGTCTGGCAACGCCAAGATGGTGGCGACCAGTGCCACCCACACTGTGCTGCAAAACTGTACAGTGAAGATCTGTACGCTAGCTACTTATCCACCTATCTGACTGCATCATTCAGTCTTTTCTCATCACTTGTGGGCCTCAAAAAGCACTAGAGACATGCAACTAAACAAAAACAACAAAATGAAGTACATGCGAATAACATTTCCTCATTTAAGAGTGTCACAACTATTTTCTTATTGTCATACCTTTGGTGTGTGAGGCTCCATCCCCTGGAAATATGTAGGAGTCTTCTAGTTTAGTGATGTCATACAAACAAATGCAGAGGCCCACGTTGTAAACAACCTGCGGTGAAGATACTGTAGATTAGATTACTAACAGATTACTAATCTCTAACATGCGGCAAGTTTTATCACTTCTCAGTGTGACAAATGTCATCTGTATGTAATATTCTACAAACACCTGGAGCAATGTTTATATCTGTTCTTATCCTTTTTTTTATTTCTTAAACTCTAATTCATGTTGTACAGTTTGTTCAAGATTTATTTTTTCTGTTCGTTGTTTTGTAACAATAGAACAAAAGTTATCGGAGTCAAATGCCTTGTATGTGCACACATACTTGGGCAATAAAGCTGATTATTTGACTAGTTTTCGGTTAAATTTCAGCGAAAGTTTCCGTCACTGCTGTTGAAAGTGAAACAGGAAGTAGAAACAAAAATTAACCCAACTAGCAAAAAAGTCACAGCACCGACTAGTGTTTGGGGAATGTTGTTACAGTGAGCCAGACTGACATGCGCACAAGTATAAATAACTCACACCGACGTAGGCTACGTGCGTAGGTTACGGTACGCAGTACTATAAATGAACCTTTAACTTAGCACACTTTGCAACTTTGCTGCTTTTGCTATTTTTTTCTTCTTATTATTTTTATTATTATAACATAATATATCTAACTCATAATGGTCTTTATTGGTATTTTGTGCCGTCAGAACAAGGCGAGCAGCGACTGCAGTGTCACCTTGTTGGCGAGCTTCTTGTTGAGTTCCTCGGCTACAGCCTCGTTGAGATGTCGCTGAAAATTCCACGGAGGGATCCGGACCGTGTCGACCATCTCCACCAGCACGAACATGATGCACACTCCTCATTCAGTCATTCACCCATTCATTCTCAAATACAACACAAAAACATCATGCACGCAAGCACGGATCTGTCCCTATGACAACACGACTAGCCGCAAAATTAACCGCACGTAAACCATTTCGTGTCGCTTATTTTTCTGAAAAAAATCGCAACTGTGATAAAGGTCCCCAAGGGTCGGTCAAAAATATTCTAAAATACAACACAAACCGTCTCCAGCTACAGATGAGGGGTCCATGCCACCTCCACGTGCTAGTTTACGACCATGCGTTTGCGACATGTCGCAAAAGTCTTAAAGGTATCGCGTCTAATTTCTGTAAAATTTAATCTTTAAATTAATTCATTTATTTAATGTATTTTTGCGACTCTAACTATGACCTAGTGTAACAAATGTGTTAACCAACAGGAATTTAATATTTTATTATCCTCTAAGGAAAAGGAAAAACACAAAAAACATTCACATCAGAATTTTTTTATTATTATTTCACTATTTATATCGTAAATATTTCAACTTTGCAAGCTATACACCTGCACACATTTCGAATTTACAAAAATCTAGGTTAATACTTATACAGGAGTGTGAGGAGATGTTAATATTCAACTTTTATTTACCGTGTCAGCATGAATGCAGCAAAAATCAAAAAACATCAGCAGGAATTTGAGCAAACATCCGAGTACACAATGACACACAACGGTCAAGCCATCACATAATGTCTGCGTGGACGATATCGTTTCATTTAAAATCACTTTAAAATCTCAAATAACTGAGCCAGTGAGGAGCAAAGCGTTAATTTACGTCACAGTACAAGACTCACAAGCAGCTATTTACTATTGATTGTCAAATAATCAACGGGTATGTTTTGATTATATTATTTCTCTCTATAAATTTCATATTTATGAAGAGCCGAGACATTTCTGTGGGGAAAGACTCGAGCAGTGGAGTGCATGAACAATTAATTAATTAACGTCCAAAAGGTCCCTAAAGTTCAGTCGGTGTGATTTCAAATCATCTCAACAATTTGACGATACGTAAATATTAAGAAAATACATAGAAACTAAAAAGAAACTCCTCTTTACTCAGTGATCTTTTCCCAACAATTCAACATCTGTGCTTAATTTAAACCCAAAGTCAAAATGAATCAGCTGGAAATGGATTAATGGAGACTGATGAAGGGAACTCACTGAGTTAAGGTCTCATTTAGACAGGCAGCATACAGTATGTGACTCTCATCTAATTATTTGTGCTTTAATACATTATCATCATCATCATATTTATATGTATATATAATATATAATCATCTATGAGTTATGCACCCCTGTACAAAGTCGAGCTATACATCAGATAATTTTCAATCTCAGTATCTCACTCGGTTTTACTCCCTTTAGATTTTTACTCTGTTATAACGGAGTGCACTAAACAAAGACTAATACTAACAAAGAACAAATGGAGAATTTAGCTTTGACATCCCACATTAGCACAACCAAACTTAGGGGACCTATTATGCTAATTTCCCATCCTCTCTTCTCGAGTAGCCTCGTATGATTCACAGTCAAAAACAAATCAAACAAATTCAGCCTCTCTGCACTGTCCCTTTAAGCTCCGCCCAGACGACCCACAAAGGGGAGGGACTTAGGGCTAGCTTCCAGGCTAATTTAGCTTAGTAGTTCGGACACGATAAGTTTCACTGTGGAGGACAGAAGACAAGCAGCTTAATTGCAATGCAATTGTGGGATATCGGGTTGTACCACATCCACCCTATCGATGCATTCTTGATAAAAGGGGCGGAGCATCCAGGTATTCGGATTGTACTGATTGTACAGATTATACTTTGAACTGGAACAGTACTTGGACGGAGACTGGTGACGTTTTTATGAGAACACATCTTGATAAAAGTTTGATTCAGTGGTCTTGCCATCTTGCCAAAGACGACCATATACGGAAATCCATCATAAAAAGTAGAAAAAGAGCTTGAAGCCATGTCAAGCTCAATACTTTTGGCTCACAGGGATCACGTTTACATTCATTCATTTCGTTATTTATTATTATTTTTTTGGCCACGTTTAACATGAACATCCAACACTGTACCGTTATCATAAGAAACAAGTAAAAGCATTAATAGGTCCCCTTTAGATCTGCCTGTCTGAAAATCTCAAGTATCCATCACGAACATTACGAGATCTATGTCAGTATTGAAGATCACATGTACGCTGAACAGTAATATGTTTGCAGATCAACAGTAATTCATGGCAAAGCACGACTAAAACTACACGGCTAACTCTACAAAGTGCTAGCGCTCAGGCATCTAGATTGTGCGTTAGTTTGCGTAAGAAGAGAGAGACGACCAAACGCCAACCTGAAAAAACACTCGGTTTAAAGATGAACACACACCGTCATCTCACATACGAGCTACACGAGGATGATTCACACTCTGGCTGAAAACCAGGGAGAAAACAACACAACATCTCAGGAGATTTAATGTGGGAAAAAAAAGTAAGAGTGGACACGTCGGCCACAGCTGGTTTTACTACACAGTTTCAATGTGTGTTTTCCTGTGGTCAAAGTGTGGTCTTGTCTTTAAGGAAGAGCTGCAGAGGTTCAGCTCTCGTTGAAATGTTAGCGATAGCAGGAAAACAAATTCTTCAGACTGAGAGCCAACAGAGCGATGACTATCTACTGTGAAGCACGGTGGTGGAAGGATCACAGTTCGGGTTTTGGAAATTAGCTTGTTTCCTGTTTAAAAAGAAACTAAAGAGACGATCATTAAATATTGAGGAAGTAAGGAACTGGTTTTTGTTTGTTTGTTTTCTACAGTAGGTTCCTGTTCTGAGAAATACAGTAGTGATACTACATGTATCTGGTCAACCGAACGTTTGAATGAATAAATGAACTTATAAACATCCAGGCTTCAGTTATTTGCTCTTATTTGAGTGAATTTGTCGAACAAAGACACATTTTTTGGAGAAGAAGCTCTTGGGAGTGTCAGGGTTTGGAGTTTGGGGACTAAGTTAGCTTGTTTGCTCTTTGCCTAAAGAGACAAACATTAAAACTGAGGTAACGATTACATTTTGTACAGTATTCGCCATCGAACTTCGTCAAATCTGGGTCTAAATCAGGTTTGTGCAGCTACAAGCTGACATTAACGATGGTGAGTATACTGTAGGTGGAGTTTGGAGACTAAGGTAGCTTGTTTGCTAACATTAAAACTGAGGTAACAATTAAATTTTTTACAGTAATGGCCAAGCTTTTGTGTTAATTCTTTTTTTTTTTTTTTTTGCAAAAGCTAAACTTTATCCTTCTAAAAGAAATACAGGTGTGATACCAAGAGACCAACATTAGAACTGAGATCCCTATTACATTTTTTATAATTTTTACCATTGAACTTTGTTAAATCTGAGTCCAAATCAGGTTTGCGCAGCTACAAGTTCACAGTAATCATGGTGGGTATACTGTACGTGTTTATAAATAATGCTTTTGTGTTACTGCTTGTTTTTTGGGAAAAGCTAAACGTTATCCTTCTAAAAGAAATACAGTTGTGATACTAGTAGGTCACAAACAAAATAAAATACCTACAGTCAAGTGAATGCTTCAATGAACAAGTAAAGCTTTAAACTGAGGAGTGCTGCAAGTCTCAACATCCAGGCTTCAGTTATGTGCTGACAATTTGTGACACAATTTCCAGAGAAGAGCCTCTTGGGAGTGTCAGAGTTTGGAGTTAGAGACGAAACGTTAGATTGAAACTGAGGCAACAATTACATTTTTTACAGTGTTAACTCTGGTTCTAAATCAAGTATGTGCCACTAGATGCTAACTCTTATGCGCTAAGGATGTCCCGATCGTAAAAGCTGGAAAATAATTCTATCAAACTGCTGCAAAGTCTGATCTTTTGCAGTAATTTGTTTTTTCTTCTTCTTCCGTTTTAAGCAAATAGCTTCAAAAATATCCCCACGGAATCCATGGAGGATGAACCGAAGCAACAAATACTGCGTTTAAAGGAAGAGAAAAGTTTCCGAACACACCATCAATGATCGGCCACGACTGAATAATAGAAAAATATTGGTGTTGTATCAGGGGCCAGAAACAGCTGGATCGAGACATCCCTAGTATGAACAGTAGTGATAGCAGTGGGTCACAATAACAGTAAAATAATAACTGATGGTCAAGTGAAGGATACAAGGAATAAATACGCTCAACTAATGAGTTTAAATACGTCTTTAAACTGAGGAGTGCTGCAAAGCTTCACTTCTGTGCTCTTGTTCTCCCTGTCGCCCTAAAGTGCTTTTATAATAATCCCGTCCCTGGATGGAAGTGCTCGTATGTGTGTGTGTTCGTGTGTGTGTGCGCTTTTTCATCTGTACAGCGACCTTGTGGGTGTTTGTGTGTCGTTTCTTACAATGTCGTCCCCAAACATCGTCTCTCCCTCTTTACAAAGCAACCTCTCCACGGTCCACGTTCCCCCCCCCCCTTTTACTCACTAAGGCCCCTCGACGGCCCCTACGGGCCCCACCACCCTCCTCTTTGTGTGATTTACTGCAGCTCCTTCATCCTGTTGAGGGCGGAGCCGGCCTTGAACCACTCGATCTGCGTCTCGTTGAAGGTGTGGTTCAGAGAGACGGAGTCCTGGCTGCCATCGCTGTGCTTGATCACGGCCGTCAGGGGCTGAGGGAAGACAGAGGAGGCACAAGGTCAATTACTTCCTTCGCCATAATGTAAAAGACGGGCAGGATGACGATGTCATGTCGATCAATGTTTCATTAGTGCAGGATTTCGCTCACCTTGCCGGGGGCGAAGGATTTCAGGCCAGTGATTGAGATCTTGTCATCGGGGCGAATTTTGTCGTAGTCTCGGGGGTCATTGAAAGTCAGAGGCAGCAGGCCCTGCTTCTTCAGGTTGGTTTCTACAAGGGCGATAAAACAATGAGATTCATTTCAGTCAGTAACTGGAGAAGGAGCTCTCTCCCTGACAGGACCGTATCTGTTACACAGAAATTCAAGCTCATGTTTTCATGTTTCCGTTCCATCAACACAGTAAATAATAAAACACAGGCAGTGTCAGAAGGTTTGGCCCAGTAGAGCCAAACAAGTTTATTTGAAGCCTTTGACTGAGTGTCTTTGATTTATTATGTTTTGTGATTTTTTTTTGTAGGTCGCAATCAAGTTCTTGGTTCTCCTTGGAGGCGAACCACGTTCTAGTTCTTTGTATTCTAGGTGGTGAATCAAGTTGTAATTCTTCTTCTTATTCTTGGTGGCGAATCAAGTTCTTCTTCTTCCTTTAGGTGGCAAGTTCTTCTTCATCTTCATCTTATTCTTGATGGCAAATCATGTTCTAGTTCTTCTTGGGGGCAAGTCAAGTTCTAGTTCTTCTTCATCTTCATCTTCTTCTTGGTGGCAAATCAAGTTCGAGTTCTTGGTGGCAAATCAAGTTCTAGTTCTTCTTCTTCTTGGTGGCGAATCAAGTTCGAGTTCTTCTTGGTGGCAAATCAAGTTCTAGTTGTTCTTGGTGGCAAATCAAGTTCTAGTTCTTCTTCTTCTTGGTGGCGAATCAAGTTCCAGTTCTTCTTGGTGGCAAATCAAGTTCTAGTTCTTCTTCTTCTTGGTGGTGAATCAAGTTCTAGTTCTTCTTGGTGGTGAATCAAGTTCTAGTTCTTCTTCTCGGTCACAAATCAAGTTCTAGTTCTTCTTCTTGGTTGCAAATCAAGTTCTAGTTCTTCTTCATCTTGGTGGCAAATCAAGTTATTGTTCTTCTTGTTCTTCTTCTAGGTGGTGAATCGAGTTCTAGTTCTTCTTCTTCCTCTATGTGACGTATTAAGATCTTCTACTTCGTGGCAAATCAAGTTCTTCTTGTAGGAGGGGGGTGGTTTTGGTTTATGGTAGACCTACACACAAATAACTACAAAAGATCAAACGTAGCTGAGGCCCAACACCATCATTCTAAAGACACTTGGATTGACCCTGACGCACCAATCGATCCCCACCAGAAAGCCTGTATCTGATCTACATGAAAACTAACCGTGGATTCTGGCGAAGCTCTTGACGATGATGGCGCGTCCTCCGAGGTGTCGTGGCTCCAGGGCAGCGTGCTCTCTGCTGGATCCTTCACCGTAGTTCTCGTCTCCAACCACCACCCAGTTCACTCCACTGGCCTGGATTAAACGATTATTTAAAAAAAAAAAAAAAAAGATAAAGGAAAAATATTAACTTTTGCTGGAAAAATAAGACAAGCTTGTCTAAATATGTCAACCATGTCAATGAAGAATATATTTTCTGAACCAAAGAAACCAACCTTGTATTGGCGAGCGACATCTGGGACGCCTCCGTACTCTCCCGTCAGCTGGTTCTTGACTTTGTTGACGGCGTCGTTCTCGATGTTGACCGCACCGATCAGCAGGTTGTTGGAGATGTTGTCCAGATGTCCGCGGAACTTGAGCCAAGGCCCGGCGGCACTGATGTGGTCAGTGGTGCACTTTCCCTTCACCTACAACATCAGTGGAAAAGAAAGTAAGAAAGTAATAAAAATATAGCATTTATAGATCAATTTATAACTCAGCCCTTCTCGATAGCTACCAAGTGCAACTGCTTTGGACCCATTCATGGGATATCTACCAAGGAAGAGCTTTCAAAAGAGCTACCTTGACTCTTAAGAGTGTTAAGTCTGCTGAAAATACTAGATTTTTCCACAACGTTATCGTCCCCATCTCCAACCGTGAACTGCTGGAGTAGAAGACGAACCAAGACGTCTCCAGCGTTGCTGTCCACATGGATTCCAGCTTAGCTCATCTTTGCTCCTGGAAACTCTTTACCAGATGTTTACTCCACATGGGGCAAACATGCTCATAGAGAACGGATTTATTCCAACAACCAGAGTTATTTACATGGTCATTAGTGGTTTAGACCACCACCTCTACATCTGAGTGTCCATGTAAATGCAGCAGCTGTTAATTGCCGACAAACGTCAGTGTTGCCTCAAACCACAGCTCTGTAATGGCTGATCAGTTTAATCGATAACACAGGTAACTACTCACGCTTTCATCCACTAACATTAAACAACACATCTTAAATTCAGAGTAACACTAGATTTGTAGTATCCTTTAACCAAATCCAGGATTCCCCTTGCTTAGACCTTAACCCCCTTAACTCCAACACCCGCCCTACTTCTCCCTTCTTCATTTGCTGTTTTGTTAAAGACTTTTAGACTTCATTGTCCCCTCTTCTTCACAGCACCGTCTCCATCCCACAAAGACCACCACATTATACTGGACACTGGAAGCGTTCTTATGTTCTTAACAGGTAACATGTTTAAGAAGCAGGTGGAACAGTACAGGAGTATGGATTGAATCATACTTTTATACAGCAGGAGGAGGAGATGGGGGGGCAACATAGGGTCCTTTCAGTTTGTGGACGGCTGACAGTCTTTGGTGGCTTCTTTTCTGAATGTCGCTAGCGCGGTAAATCCCGTACATTATCTGTTCATTGATGCTTGAATGTTGCTTTATTATGTTTCCATTGATGTTGTTATCTATTGTTCTATATGTAAAATGTCCCACACAAAACGTATTATTATTATTCATTTATTATAACCAGCGCCTTCTTCGTGCTAAGATTTTAGCTACTTCCTCTTTCTTTCCATTTCCTGCTCACCTTGATGAGGACCCTCATGTCCTCCAGGTCTTTTCCGTGCCACCTGTCGAAGGGCTCGAGCAGCTGCAGACGGTTACTGGCGGGGCTGACGTCCACCTGAATAACATCAAATCACGCTTGAATGAGACACGAGAAGCACAACACAACCTCCCGATCAAACACAAAGCCCCTCCTCACCTTCCTAAAAGTGTGTCTCATTTAGTGATGTGCAGCTTTCTGGGCTCACAGAGACAGATACAGTATCAGCTAAGAGACATCACCTTGACTGAGCTGCCCTCAGCGGGGGGGTGCTGGTAGGTGTCCTGGCCCGGATCGAAGTCTCTGGAGGGGAGCTCGTCACCGGTGGGGGGTTCCAGCTTGAACTTCTCTCCGTTGGGGGCGGTAAGGTAATCGGTCTCAGGGTTGAAGTTGAGGGTCCCAGCGAGAGCCAAAGCTGTGACAATCTACATAAAGAGTACGACTTCTGTTTGAATTTATACACACACACACACAAAAAACCCAAAACACTAACATAACTTAATGTATTTAGTCCCAGATTGGTCTCATTGGTATTTATCAAGCGGAAAGCTCCAGGGTTGAAATACGAAGCTAACGGCTAAGTGCCAAAACACTTGCAGTTCCAGAAATGTCCACTAGAGGCCGGCTCCTATAGTCAGTGAAACCTACAAGTTAAAATGTTCACCTTTACAGAAGAAGTAAACATGTACACAACCTAGTGTTAGCACTGTATTTATCTCTACAGCAAATTTCTCCATCTACGACAACTGAAGCAAGCAATTTATTCACAATTAAGGGTCTCAGCTCCACTCAGAAATCCACCTATTTCACTATTTCCCTCCGGCTTCCCTATTTCACTCCTCTCCAATACAGACAAATAACTTGCAAAAGGACACAGTTTGCCAAGAGCTTCATCCCCACAGCAATATCTGCCCTGAACAACCTCCTTTCGTCTTTACGTCGTAATGTCCTTTTGTGATATTGTGATTTTTACTGGGTGTTGTATGTGATATTGTGCTGAATGCTTTATGTGCTTATGTGTCAAAAACAAATTCCACTCTGGGGGAGATGTATTGGAATCTAACTTTTTAAATTAGCCAGAGGTTAAGAGCAAATCGACCTGAGATGCCACACTGAGCTTCAAAACTACTCTTCAGGAAGTTATTGGCTCCAGCTCCAATCACATGAATGAAATATTTCTGTTGCAATGCTATGACGCCATGAACACTCGGAATCATTCAGCTTCTGAGTTTAACCCTTTAAAACCTAAACAAAAAAACTATTGAGACCAAAACCAGGCTCTAAACATGTTTAATGATGCTGTAAAGTTGGGCTTTTTAACATGGGGGTCTATGGGGATTTGCTCCCTTTTGGAGCCTCTAGTGGCCACTTGATGAACTGCAGTTTTTTGCACTTCGCTTTTAAAGGGTTAAAAGACTTTAAGTAAATGTCAGAAAAACAAAACGTGGTCACTGGAATCCGTGCTGCTGTGTTTTCTACTACGAGTCAATTTCCTTCTTTAGCTCGTGTAGCCACGTATGCTAACAATAGCGCAAAAACACTAAAACACCAGCCCTAGGAGACAGGTGGTGTTTAAATGTCACCTACCATGCTGTGGATAAGAGCTCCAATAGAGAGCCTGTGTTCTGAATCCAATTATGAATTACTGATCCCATATTTTCGCTTGACCTTCAGCGCTTCTTACCTCAGGAGAGGTGACGAAAGCGTGAGTAGCAGGGTTAGCGTCATTCCTAGCAGTGAAGTTCCTGTTGAAAGATGTGACGATGGTATTCTTCTCTCCTTTTTTCACATCCTTCCTGTAAAAAACAAATTAAAAACAAAGAGAGGGTTAGCATTAAGATAGCATTCAGGATACTGTGTGGAAAAGAAAATCAGCTGACTCCCAAATCATGGAAGTATTTTGATGTCAAGGGAAGATTAAAATCCAAATAGATTTAGCGAATGCAGATGAGTGTTTCTGGAACAAACCTCCATCATTGGAGGCGTTAAAGTGAAAACATAAATTTTTACTGCGTTTTTAATGGAGATCCAGTTATAAGTCTTTTGAAAATTTGGTTTAATTAGTCTGTAAAAAAGGATATTTGAAAATTATATGTTTCAATCTGGCACAAAGCTGCTGATATACACTACCAGTCAAAAGTTTAGAAACACTTTCTCATCGAATTGATTGATTTAAGCCTGGATCAGAGTTTTTAGGCAGATGTTGGGACAAATTAGATCTTAAGCCCCGCCCCCCCCTCTTTTGTTGCAGACACTTGGTCACTAGTAAAAATGTTTCCGCAGAAACCGACAGAACAAATAAATACTGCAAACATACAAACGACGTTAACTTCTTCATCCTGGTTCATTAACATGGTTCAAGTACAGTTCAAATACCACAATGTGTTCTGGCCCCGCCCCCTTTTATCCAGGATGCACCACAGTAACTTGTGTGGACTTCCAAATCCAGAATAACCGTCCTCCGTCCTCCAAGTTCACCTAAGTCCTGCTACGTGTTAGGACAAACTGTCCCGGCCTCTCATCACCAGACTAGTGTCAGTATCTTCCTTTAAAAATAAAATGTGACCCATACCTGTCCCACTGTCCGATACAAGGTCCACAAGCGTTGGCGAGAACAATTCCCCCGACATCACTCAGGATCTTGGCCTGGAAGAGGGACAACGTGAACGTTTCTACAAAGATGGTTTCTCAGACCTTTAATTAACATCCGTCCTAAACATCTATGATTATCTTGTTTGTATTGTTGTTTTTTTTACATGTTTGAAATAAACTAAACTAAATGTATAAACTATAAAAGGCTTCCTCTCTTTTAATTGCTCCACAGAGAAGAACAAAATCATTTGAGGATGCTGCTTTTAGCCGCTACGCTCCAAAACTGTGAGAGTTAGAAACATTAACACACTGACATCTCTTTAATCTGGCTTGTATGTAATAGTCTCATAGTTATTTTATTCTATTTCACAGTTTTATATTGTCTCATTTTTATTTATTTACTGGTTTTTTATTATTAATTATTATTATCTGAGTGTTTCTACATTTTATTCTATATATTTATCCTGCATTTTACTTCTATTTTTAATGTTCTTATAGCACAATGTTTTCATGTTTTAACAATTTTATATTTTATTTATTCTTTTATATTGATCTTTTATTATTTTAACTTATCCTTTTTACAGTATGCATTTGTGTCCATGTCCTAAAATTTGTTTACTGATTAATTAAAGTATCTGTGTTTACATCTGCCATTAAAATCTACATGCGTCCTCAGCCATCACTTCAGATCAGATCTCATTTCCTCTTTATATAAATGAACATTCGTAATAATATAATCATTTAAATTAGTGGTCGTGTGTATTTTTCTCAATGAATGAAGCAGAACTCGGCTTATATTCCTCAGGACGGACGTTAATGTAAGACCTGAACGAACTGAAGCAGATGCTAACTTTGAGTCAGACTCACATATCCGTCCCTCTCGATGGTAGCGCGGATCTGTTCTGAACCGGGCGTGACCGTGAACTGGGCCTTACACTTCAGGCCTTTGTCCAGGGCCTGTTTGGCCAAGGAGGCGGCTCGACCCATGTCCTCGTAGCTGGAGTTGGTGCAGCTGCCGATCAAACCTGCAACAAGAGGGAAATCACATCGAGACGTTCAACACTAGAGGCGATCACTGAGTTATAGATTCTACAGATAAAAGCTCTTTTATTTTTCAGAGAATTAGGAGAATTTTTCCTTTAAATAAATGTAAAACAGTGGAATCTGTCAGTGTTGCTGTTGTTCATTTCTCTTAGAGTTGAGCTTCCTGTAGTCTGTGTGTCGTCTTTTCCATTGTGTAGGCTGATCCTCCTTTTCCTCCATTTCCTCATATTACCTGTTTTTATCAGCTTTTAGTACGTTTTTTTTTTTTCCAAATATCTGTCCTTTGTATATTTTCGTCACGTAAGTTACGTAGTTATGGCGCCGTACAACACACAGGGATCTAATAACCGAGTATTTTCAGTATTACATTTTACAAAATTGTGTTATTTTAACACATTTCCATAGAAACATGTGAGTCATCTGCATCCATTACTGCACATCGTCTCCAACGAGGCATATTTTTGTTTAATAGTTTACTCTTGACTTTGGGTAAAATAAAAAAAACAGACGTGTAAATGAGTGGATGTGTGATGTATTCTCAACAATCTTCATCAGTGGTTTTTATTATAAACTCTGATTTTCCTCATTTACTCTTTTTATTATTACTTATTTATGCTTTTATTCTTTATTTATTTATGCTGATGTAAATTCATTTTTAGTATTGTTCATATTTTATTCTGTTGTTTCTCAGTTTTTAGCTGCAGTGTTTCCCTTATACTAACCCTCGATGCCTCTGGGGGGGTTTGTTTTTAATGTAAAGCCACTTTGTGTTGCATCTTTTATGTATGAACATCGCTATATAAATAAAGTTTGATTTGATTTGTGTATTTAGTTGAGTATCTATTTGATAAATGTTTTTTTATATTTAGAACTTTGGATCAGATCATTTCTGACAAAGATTTTTTATTAAATATCATAAATTTCTTGATTTTCTTTAATGTTAAAGTCATAAACACTGACCGACTTTGACCTCCAGGGGCCAGCCGCTCTTCTTAGCCACGGCCCCGATGTCGGACACGGGGTGGGCCAGGTCGGGGGTGAACGGTCCGTTGATGTGGGGCTTCAGCTGTGACACAAAGAGGCAGAGGCAGCGTCAGGACACGGAGGAAGCTTCTCAACGACAAACGTGTGTTTTCCTTTTTGTTTTGACCGAACCTCGCTCAGGTTGATCTCAATGACTTGGTCGTACTCGCAGTCTTTATCCGGGACCAGGTCGTCTCTGAACTGATCGGCCACGGAGGCGATTTCTGTGGAGAAACAAAGTTGTGAAACTCTGTGAATCAAGAATGAAGTAAACAAACAAACTAGCCTAGCGGTGAGACGGACCGACCTCCGCGGCCGGTTTTCTCCAGGTACGTCCTCATGCGATGGTTGTAGGGGAACACGGAGGTGGTGGCTCCGATCTCAGCTCCCATGTTGCAGATAGTGGCCATTCCTGAAATGACGATTAAACCGAATTAAGACGCTTTATTCAATCATCAGTCAGGTTTCTTGCTGCTCCTGGTCCTCACCGGTGCAGGAGATCGAGTCGACTCCAGGCCCGTGATATTCCACGATGGCGCCGGTGCCGCCTTTCACCGTCAGGATGCCGGCCACCTTCAGGATGACGTCTTTCGGGGACGTCCAGCCAGACAGGGTCCCCGTCAACCTCACTCCAATCACCTGAAGGCAAACACACATTTACTGGTTAAAAAAAATAAATAAAAAAAAAGTTGGACACGTTTGTGAGATATAAGAGGACTCACTTTGGGGCATTTGAGCTCCCAGGGGATTCCAGCCATGACGTCCACGGCGTCGGCTCCTCCCACTCCGATACAGATGGCGCCCAGACCGCCGCCGTTGGGAGTGTGGGAGTCTGTGCCGATCAGCATCACTCCAGGGTACGCGTAATTCTCCAGGATGATCTGCACACAAACACACATTTAGTTTCCTCTACTTTAAAAATGACGTTTGGACGAACTAAAGTAGTGTGAGACGTTTTATTGACGTCTAGTCAACGATAAAGGAAATGGAGTTTATTTTTAAATAAAATGATGAGAGAATTGGATTGATATGAACTGGATTTTTTTTTAAATTCAGCCTAAGTGACTAGAAAATTAGTACAACAATCAGAAAAGATATGAAAAAAAAGAAGAAGTGAGTAGAACAGGAAGGATCAGACAAATAAAAAAGATTCAGGACTAAACTTATGGAACTTATCTCCTCGTTTATGGGACCAAAGAATCCAAATCAAACTTTACGTTTAAAAGAACAATTAAAAGAACAATTGTTCAGGAAATACCAGGAAACACGTTAGTTTGATTGTGTAATGATGAAACGTCTACAAACATTTCATTTATGATGGAATCGTATCCTGGGAACTAGAATGGAAACAGTCGGTGCTGGTTAATATCTATCTTATTTAATTTTTTATGTTGTTGCTTTTTGAATTTAAGTTCTTTGTAAATTGATTCTTGGGGTAAAAGAGACGATTATATAAGATTCCTCTTCTTTCCGCTCCTGTTTTAATCAATGAATGAAATAAAAAAAAACTAAAACTAAAACTAATGCTCCTTTATTAAAGATCCTCTGCAGACATGTTATTATTTTAATAACAATAATAATAATTTGTATGTGACATGTTGTTTGCAACAGAAAAGTCCAAACGTTGTTATCTCCATCTTCTATTTGGCAAATGCTGAAATAATGAAAACACAATTATTCTAAATTAATACCTGATGGATGATGCCTGAGCCTGGTTTCCAGAAGCCGACTCCATATTTTGCTGCAGCGGTTGCAAGAAAGTTGTAAACCTCCTGGTTTATTTCCTGTGGTAAAAGAAAAATAAAGACTTAAAGAAAACAAATTAAAGTGTAAATGTATGTGTATATATTTAGTGACTATGAAAGAGTGAATGTCTTAAAGTAGTACTTATAGTAGTAGTACTTATCATCCATGTTATTATGTGACGCTTTTGGATCAAGATAATAATAATAATAAACAAAAATAACATAAAAGATGGATTTGGGACCATTTTAGATTGTGGACAATTTGGGTGAAGTGTGGAATTAAACATTCATTGTGTTTGGAGCCAGAAGTGACTTAGATTTAGAAGAGAGGAGCTGGGGCGGAGCGAGGGGTCAAACCGATATGTCGCACAAACAAACGTTCTGTAGCTCTCTCTGTGGCCCAATATCCACTCAATTATAAAAGTATTGTTAAAGTGAATTTAGATCATAGGTCTTCAACAAATAAATAAATATAAAAACACATTTTTATATGTATTTATTTGATTTTCCCCTATAGTTTTGCTCCAGATATGTAGATACGTTCATGTTTGCAGCAGTGACGCCGCCACTCTACTGTTGCACACGTTTGAAATAAAAAAATTAATATTTGTATTTATAAAAAGCACGAGGCCGAGATTAATATAGAACACACATAGTAGGTGGGGGGTCCCTACTTAATCTCTTTTGGGCTCCTTGGGTCCTTGGCCTGAAAAACATTGAAGATCCCTGATTTAGATTATGACACGACACTGGAGTTCACCTAGTGGCCGTCGGTGGTATTGCACCTATTTCACCTTAGCCCTCTGCAGGTCCTGGGCTCCTCCGATCTGGGCCTCGATCAGGTGGTCGCAGTGGATGGTGGAGGGAACGGCCACCTTGGGCAGGCCGCTGCTGATGAACTGAAGCATGGCCATCTGGGCGGTGGCGTCCTGCATGGCCACGCGGTCCGGGCGCAGGCGGAGGTAAGTGCGGCCGCGGTCGATCTCCTGCCCCGCCGGGTCGTCCAGGTGACCGTACACGATCTTCTCGGACAGCGTGAGAGGCCTGTTGAGCCTGGATCAACGGAGAAATTTGTTAAAAGTCATTTTTTTTGGGTTGTGGTGTTTGTTTTTTGTATTTTTTTTGTTTTTGTATTTCTGTGAACAACAACCACCGCCGACCTCCTGCGTACGACGTTGATGCTCTCGTGCATCTTCTCATAATTGATGCTGGAGCCGGGCTCAAAGCGGCTCATGGCCACCTTGGCCCTGGCGCTGAAGGCTGAAGAGACATGAAACCTTCTCGCCCCGGTTCCAAGGGCCAGCTGGAGAAACAGGAGAAACAGAAAATAATGATTCAGAGAAAAAAAACACCATAAACACGGTTTTATTGAGCAGCTCAGAGCCAACGCATTAAGTTTTAAGTCATATAATAACAATGTTCTGGGAAAAAAGGGAGTTTAAAGTGTAAAAACAATATGTGAACACGGGTTAAGATGTAATATTAAGAAACAGTAAAAGTTGCTTACAACTAAAAGAGCTGTTAAAGGATAAACTTTAATCTCTTACGTCAATGACTGAGGAAAATATTTAAACCAGTTAAACTGTGGAAAGTCACTGCACTCATGGAAAAATGAGAGAAAGTTCATAAAGCTCATAGTGCTGAGACTTCAGCCTCACCCACTAGACCGTGAAACAAAGTGCATTAGATAATCTTTTACACCGTTTACTACCAACAGATACCGTCTCTAAAAGTCAGTCTGGTCCTGTCATGTGCAAACCAGCGAGTTTAATTCAGTTTCTATCAAAAATAAAACTAAACATCAAGAGTATGATACTAAAAAAAAATTTCTGCGATCTGTGAATGTGTTATTTCCATAGAACTTCACAAAATGAAAAAAAATTAAAATAAAATCTGTAATTTTAAAATCAAACAGGTGCATAAGAAGCTAATAAATTACTAAAAACAATAAAAAAAATACAATAAAAATCATTTTAAAAATGAATTAAAACCAGAAATATTCCCTCTGATAAAATAATGTTTTAAAGATCACAGAGATAAAGCTCAAATCTTTTGAATGTTTAAATAATCTATTAAATATAAATTAAATCAGTAGAAAATGTGTTAAAGTGTTTTAGTCATTTCATACTTTTGGTCGTATTTTAGTAAAAATAGACACGTAAATGTAAAAAAAGAAAAAAAATCCAGTGTATATTATTGTTTTTTCTTGCCATAATAACACCAACATTTACCTCCATGTATTGGTCCTTTTTAACAGTATATGGTATTTATTAAAGAGCAGATATAAACATATTAATGAGTGTGTGACAAACAACAAACACCTAATATTAAAAATACTGACTAGAATATTTAAATATATTTAATTTGTATTTATATTCTACATTCCCAAGTCTAGAAAATAACACAGCATGAAATCCACGCATGTCCAGGCCGAGTGCTGCTTTAATTAATCTTTAATTAATCTGTGTTATGTAATGTGATGCATGTCAATCAGTCCTCTGAGGCTACAAACTGTTTTTTTTTTAAATCACCGTAACCTTGTTATCACCTTGCAAACACCACGACATTTAGGTCCATTTACAGCAGCTTCTCTGTCACTATTGGATTAACTCGACGGATTTGATGAATAATAAGTTTAATAACATTTTTGGCTGCTGTCAAACCGGCTGTGAAAGGCCGTCAGGAGTCAAACGGGGACACCGTGACCCGAGACACGGCAGCTGCGTGAACACTCTCCGTTTATCCGCCGTGGGTCGACAACAAAAGATAAAAGTCATAAATATATATCTGTTGTCACGCGTCTGTTGATGCTCCGTGGGAACAGTGTGATGGCAGCTCCGTGTAAAGTCTAAATAAGGTTTTCTTACCCGGAGTCTGGTGACAGTCAGACAATAGGACGCCATTTTGTGTTTTTCTTATTAAGCGGATCAGCGTCGCACGTGTGTGACGTCACTAGCTAAAGGACTCCTGTTAACTTACTGCGCATTTATTCATTAAAAATCAATAATAACAAAAATAACAATACAAAAAAAGAAAAAAGAAGTTGTACTAATAGTAATAATGCTTCATATTTTCTCTCATATTAAGAAAAAAATATCAGATGACGAGCGTAAAGCTTAACTGTATATTTATATATTTTATACACAATATAATGAATATTTCACATACATTATTTTTAAATTTTATTTTCAATAGTTGTGCCGACGTACTACATATTCCTGACTCAAGATGCTTTTGAAGTACTGCAGAACTTACTGTGAATTTATTTATTAAAAGTAATAATAATAGTTAGAATAAGTTAAAATAATAATAAAAAATTGTAATACTATTAAATTAATAATAAAGAATAGCAGTAAAATAAATAAATAAATAAATAAATATTTAAAAGAAATTTATAAAATTAAAAAATACGCCATAAGCAAAATAAAAAAATAGTAAAAATATATATTAAAAAATACAAATAATAAAAATAAATGTAAATTTAAATAATAGAATTATATACAAAAGAAGATTTAAATAAAATAAGTAGTTTAAAGTAAACTATCACTATCGTTCTTTTCTTCTGTAAAAGCCTACATCATGGTAAAAAATAAATACAATAAAAAATATTTGACATTTTCTACAGATCTAATATTGTTTTACCTCCTTTTTACCTACATCTGAAAATAATTTCCTGATATTTATTAATTTATTTAACTGGTTTTCGTGTTGCTATTTTCGTGGGTGCTATATGTTTTAGAGAGGCATTAAAATAAAAACAAATATTTAATACTCCCAGTCAGCCTCAAGGACCCCATTTCCCACAATCCCCTGCTGCAAGTCAGGTCTCTTTAGCTGCTGCAGTCCAATAACCTGAAGGTCCTTCTCCATCTCAGCCAATAGAGACTCTGTTGCTATCAGCGCTTATATTTTTAGTAAACTCTTCAGCACCGTGGGAAACTACAAATATCTCTCCGCCGTACAAACTAGACCCCACTCTCTACATTCACGTTTTAAGATAATAAAATCTAAGGGAATCAAATAATATGTAGTTTCTGTTTTTGTTTTCCAGAAGGATTATTGAATCAAATTCTGCGTATTTATTAAATAATGACCTGTTTTCTGTTTCTAAATTAATGTGTGGATTAAATTTTAAATAAACGTAGATTTTAATCAGAGCTTTAATGATTTTTAGGAGGATTTATGGATGAATACCGTGGAAAGATTTAAAAATAATATTAATAATAGTTATTATTATTATGGTAATTTGAAGAAAGTAGTCCCCGGCGTCACGGGGGTGTGGGCGAGTCACTGTGTATAAATACGCCGGGTTGTCAAACATTAAAGTTTCTCTGGATCCTCCACGCAAAGTGTCAGCTCAAGGCAAAACCAGGAACGCGTCTGATTATCCGGGAATCCGTGCAGCAGAGGAAATAAATCAATGATCCAAAAAGAAATAAGATAAATGATTTAAAACAAACAAACAAACAAAAAAAAAAAGATAGTGAGGTGAATTTAGAATAAAACATCCTACGGTTCGCACCTGATCCTGTGACTCGACACATCCGCCTTCATCACGGGGGGAACTAACACAGAAACGCAGGAGCATCAGTAACAAAAGGTGAGTAATTAACAGTCAGCCGGTGCATGAAATGAAAACGGAATCAGAATAAGACGTGCACATTTGATTCGGTTTCTTTTTCGCGAAACGCTGCTGCGCTTCAACTGTTTGTTTTCGTCTGCATGTATCAGCTGGAGGGACCATCTGAGAGGCTGACCAGCTCTTTATCAGTGCTCTTTTTTATTTATTTATTTATTTTTATTTTTTCCCCAGACATGGAGAGCTCTGTCCTCCTCATTTCCCCATCGCTTCTCCTCATAATTAGCTTCCTATGATTTGATTCGGAGGGATTCTCCAGTGCCCTCTCTGCTCCCTGACATATTGCACCAATAAGATCCTGCTGCTTGTCATCACAAACCTTTTGTCCAGGTTTCCTCTTGCACATTTAATGCCTGCAGGTGAATGTGCAAAAAGATCCAAGTTAGCAACAACAAAATAAAATAAAAAAACCCCTGTAAGGCTGCAAAATGATCAAAAAACATATATATTAACACCCTGTGCTTCTGTGTATCTGTGTGTGAAATGTATTTTTATGAGCTTTAATTCTTAATCGCTGAAAGCTGACTGGTTCAGCTGCACGCTCTGCTCTCATAATGAGCTCATGTAAACAAAAATACCACCCTGCTGATGCCCTGACCTGCAACAAATGGGCCTGCAAAAAAAAAAAAAAAAAGAAAAGAAAGAAAACCTGCAAGACACGAACAATAAAGGGGATTTATCAGCACGATTGTTAGTGTTAGTGTTATATTTGGCTCCTGAAGAGACAAACCCTGCACATATGTCATTGGATGACATTGGATCTCGTGTGTATCCTGCTGTAAAACAAGCGGTAGGGAACGAGGCAGATGTTGCTCTTCAGTGATGATTCAGTGTTTGCTTTGTGCGTCTTCTTCTTCCCCTTTTTTTTTTTTTTTTTTTTTAATTAAGCTGCTCGAGAGGAATTTGCATCACAGACGATGCAAAATGTGGCCCTATTTATAGCCTCATTCTAACCACCAGCCCCCATCTTATCATCCTTCAACGTCAACCCCCCCCTTTTTTTTTTTTCTTGTTGCCGCTGCAGCTTCGTGTCCAGCCTGTGCAGCTTTATCTGTAATAACACTGTCTTTAATCGGGAGGCGTCTTTCTAATCTTAGCTGCCGAATCCCCATCTGGCAGCGAGGGAAGTGAATGTGAGGGGAATTGTTTGTGTGTGTGTGTGTGTGTGCGTAGGAGGGTGATTGTGCTCAGTGCATGCTGGGAAACGGTGTTCTAGTTGGCTGACTGATTCTGCCATTTTACCCCCTCTTCCTCTGTGTGTTTTTTTTTTTTTTTTTTTTTGCGTTTGTGTTTTTGGCTTGTAATCTTTAATCAGGGCGGTGAATGAATGTGCGTCTGTGTCTAAGCGCTGAGAGAGAAGAGAAGCGCTGCACGGATTCAGATTATACGGGATTTATGGAGCTCGAAACACGACATCTGTTCAGTCGGTGCATCCTGCAGCTGAAATACAGCACAAATATAGCTCTGTGATCTTAGATTCTGTGTGTCAGTTTCTTTATTTGGTCTGCAAATAACATAAAATAATAATTCCTCCTTTGAATGGACGACGGTTCACCCACTGGGCGACTCTTCAGCCTCTCCTTGGTTTGGTTCCTGGATATTTATGTTCTTTTCTTCAGAGAATTAAAAGCCATTACGCCCTAAGATCTAATGATGTTTGCACCCAGCTGCTCATCGTGTTCAGAGTGAACTGGTGGAAAATATCCTTTAGTTTTTAGAGGTTTACCTTCTTCAATCTGAACAGAAAACGTCTGAACTTCCCTCATTTGAGGCCTTTCGCTCTATTCTAACCAAAGTCATCACTCCTGCATTTTATCTGCTAAACACTTTGCATTCCTGTTTTAATATTTATGTCGTATTTATGTTGTTGTTTGTGTGTTATCTGTGGACGTGTGCCATTGCTGTTCTTAGTCGGGTCACCCTTCTGGAGGAGGCTGGATCTCAATGGGTCTTTTTATCTGGTCAAATAGAAGTGAAATAGAAATAAAACAAGTTAAAGAAGAATGGTCTGAATTCTAGTCTTGTAGCTACAGATTTGTGTATATTTCTTGCTTTGTATGGAGGCCAAAGTGTGTCACAATTAATCGTTACCCTGAACCGATATATATTTACACATATATTCCAGTAGGATTTAGTAAATTGATTTTTTTATATTTTTTGTTATTGTGACCAAAACATTTCTTGTGTTATTGTCGTCTCTGTATATGATTCTAGTTACGATGACACAGAAGCTCCAGTACAACTGGATAAATTAAACGACTCTTACGCTAATGTCCATAAATTAAATTGGGGCCGATAGGTGACATCACTGTGTCAGATTTGCCCAAATATTTTGATCATGATTTAATTTATAAACGCAACAGAAGCAGAAAATATCCAAGGAGTTGAATAGTTAGGCGACGATCTTTTCATGTTGCGTCTCGGACGATCTTAAATGTCCTAAAGTTCCTCTCCTGTAGATTCTCCTGTAGAATTATTTTCTTGTCGTCCTTGGCTCCTCGTAGAGTTGACTGGATTTCGTCCAGTAAATATTTCTGTCAGAGTTTATGTCGTGTGGATAGAGGATCTGGTATCTTTCTATAGTCGCCCAACGCTGCCATAAATTCCTTAACCTTCTCTGGAAGATTGTTCTTCTTGACGTTGTCTCCAGGAAACTTTTCTCTTCTTTTAAATGCTCAGTTTGTTTTGTTGCTGTTTTTTTGGGTGCAGCCTTTAGCTTTTGTGCCACGTTTAGCTTCTTGTTCTTTGAGTATTTTTTAGCAGCTTTGGTGTTAGTCGTTAAAACACAAGAAGTTTTGACGCTACAAAGATGTGGCAGATAATGTTCTACTTCTTCTTCTAGGGACTTGGGTTTGGTTTATGGTAGCTCTATAATAAATAACTAAAGATACTGATCCAGTGATTTTAAAAATAAAAATATCTGGATTGTCCCCGATACCAACTGGGACGTCCCTGACGAATGAATAGTAGATGGTGAAGTAGTATTCTGTCCGCAGGAAGAAAACTTAAAAATAATGATGATTTCCTCATGTTCTTGTCAAATAAAACCACTGTTTCTCTTCTCTCGTCACAGTTGGGACCTGAAAACCGGACGAAAAACATCCCTCAACCTGCTGCCTGCCGCCTTCAAGGTGCCTTTTACCATGACGACGCTAAAAGAATCGTACACTTTACACTAAACCCGAGCGGAGGAAAACCGATCTTGTGACAGCTGCATCGCCTCACCTCCAGCGTCTCGAACACTTTGTTCCCACGGCGGCGCCGCCCGAACCGGCCGCGGCCATGCATCTGGAAGTGAAGGTCGCCCTCAACTTCATCGTGTCCTACCTGTACAACAAGCTGCCTCGGCGTCGGGCCGACCTCTTCGGCGAGGAGCTGGAGAGGATACTGGTGTCCCGCTTCGAGGGCCACTGGTACCCCGAGGCCCCGCTCAGGGGGTCGGCGTTCCGCTGCATCCACCTGGGGGCGCCGAGGGACCCCGTGGTGGAGCTGGCCGCCAAGAGGAGCGGGCTGGACACGGAGGAGGTGCGGGCGAACGTTCCCGCCGAGCTGAGCGTGTGGATCGACCCCTACGAGGTGTCCTACCAGATCGGGGAGAAGGGGGCCGTGAAGGTGCTCTACCTGGAGGACCCCCCGGGGCTCGGCTGCGACGGCGAAGGGGTGGAGGGCGTCATCAGGGAGGGCAAAGGAGACGCGGAGGCGGAGGAGGCCAAGAGCTTGGGCTTCAACCCGGACGCTCAGGTCTTCGTGCCGATCGGAAGCCAAGCGTCTCCCGCCCTCCTGCCGTCGCTCTCCAGCTCCCCCACTCCCCTCTCCGCCCCGTCCTGCCCCGGCCTCTTCAGCTACCCCAGCGCCAGCACCCCCACCGACCCCGGGGTCCACTCCTCCAACACCTCCACCCCTTCCCCTCCCAGCGGCGTCGGCGGCGGCCTGCCCTACCTCCCCGCTCAGCAGCAGCAGCAGCAGCAGCAGCCGCCGCCGCCGCCGCCGGCCGCCCTCCCCGCCGCCCGCCCCCAGCCCATCACCTTCACCACCGCCACCTTCGCCGCCACCAAATTCGGCTCCACCAAGATGAAGAAGTGCAGCGGGGCCGGGTCGGCGGCCGGCTCCGGCGTCATCGTCCCCCCGTCCCAGAGGATGCTGTCCCGCTCCCCCACCACCACCATCTCGGCCCCGGACCTCCTCAAGCACAAGCCCCT
Source organism: Mugil cephalus (assembly GCF_022458985.1). NCBI lineage: Eukaryota > Metazoa > Chordata > Actinopteri > Mugiliformes > Mugilidae > Mugil > Mugil cephalus. The sequence continues at coordinate 3,566,477 of NC_061789.1, read as the reverse complement.
GTCCCTGTCCCTGCACTCCCTCGGCGGCGGCGGCGGCGGCGGCGGCCCCGTCCCCAGCCAGCTCTCCCCCAACGCCAAAGAGTTCGTCTACCCGGGATCCCCGGCCCCTCTGTACTTCGACGCCGACGCCCAGCCCATGCAGCCTCACGCCAGCTCCTTCCAGCCCCCGCACGCCCACCCGACCTTCGACCCGTTCTCCAGCCCGCCGGCGCCGAGCGTGGGCATCATCGGCGGCAACGGGGGGATCTCGTACATGGAGAAGCCGCCGTTCGTGGAGGGTTTGGGAAGCTACAACCTGCAATACCCGAGCCAGTCCTTCCAGCCGGTGGTCCTGGCCAACTAAGCCTTCGCGTGGACCGTTGGGGTCGGGACGGCGGCGGCTACTCAAGCTATTTTCAGTTTTTCTAACAAATTGTTCTAATACTAATACGTGTTAAGAAATAGTTTTACTACGTTTAAGAAAAAAAAAAACAACAAAAAAAAAACACCACATCTGCTGAATATTCCACGTGACTTTTGTATTAGTTCGACCCTCAGTCACCGCCCGTCTCCGTCTTTGTTACCTTGAGCCGACGGGAGCTTCTTTCTTTTTGCCGATCTCCTCCGTTATTTTCAACATCGAATGTCTTATTATTTTCTTTTCCTTTTTTTTTTTTTTTTTCTCGACTCGTGGACTCTAGCACGGCTTCGTTTTGCACTGCGCTGTCATGCTGTGAAAAGGGGGACTTTGCCAAGTCCTGCAGGGAGCTGCTGCTGGTGGTGGAGGTGGTGGTGGAAGGGAAAGGGAGGAGGAGGGGGTGAGGGCGAAGGGTTGTGGAAAACTCAGCACTTTGCTCTGCAATCTGCTCTGCCCCACATGCCACAGTTTGTTCTTTAATTTATTTATTTCGGGGGCTTTTTTTGTTGTCTTTGCCGTTTTTCGTCGTAGCCCAACGTGATCGAGCATTTCAAGCAAAGACGCACCTCCTCCTCCTCCTCCTCCTCACCCTCCTCACTGTCGTTGTTGTTGTTGTTGTTATTATTATCAGCTGGAATCTGTGCATGATCTGGGTTTAAACGAGCAGAAATAATGGGGGTAGTGGAAGGAAGACATTTTTTTAACCGTCCGAATATGAACAAACGTCACACGCATTAAAAATGTGCACACATGCGATTCCAGTCAGCTGTGTGTGAAGGTGAGAAGAGGGGGAAGGGGAAGGGGAAGGGATGCAGCAGCAGCAGCAGCAGCAGGGATTGTGATAAATGGCTTAGCATGACTTTGACTATGAAGGAGAGGATGTTTTTTTTGTTTCTTTCTTTCTTTCTTTCTTTCTTTCCTCTGCATGGAAAGGAGGAGGAAGAAGAAGCTGCCAGGAGGAATGTGTTGCTGCGTTGCCTCTGTGCCATCCAGGTTGTTTTGTTTTTTGTTTTGTTTTGTTTTTGCAGGGCTTAGAAAAGCAACACTTTTTTAAAACCCGGAGCACGTTTGTGATGGAGCTCGTTGAAATTCTCCCCCCTCTCTCTCTCTCTCTCTCTCTCTGTTGCAAAGAAGTAAAAAAAAAAAAAAAAAAGACAAAAACCAGAGTCGTACAGTTCAGATTTGCTGTGTTGTTTATGGCTTTTTCGTGTCTGGATGCATATTTAACAGCCAGCGTCAGTGGAGGGAGGAGGTGGTGGTGGTGGTGGTGGGGAGGGGATGGGGGAGGAGGGGGGGACATTTTGCACATTTTGTCCTAAGCTGAGATTCAAAGAGGAGCTACAGAAATTTGGGGGAAGACGGGGAGAGATGCCATCGGTCTTTGAATGTTTTGCAGATTAAATGTTTTTGTATGAGACAGTTTGAGGGCTGTTTTTTTTGTTTTTTTGTTTTTTTTTTGAGCAACTTTTTTATTTTTCTGTAAACGGGGCGGGTTCATCTCTGCAAATGTTACCGATTGTGAAGATTTTTTTTTTTTTGATTATTTTTTTTTTTGTAATTTATTTCTACAAATCTTTTTCTCATTTACATTTGTACGAGTAGGACGAGTCCAGGAAAACGTGTACATATATATATAAATATAAGAAAGTTCTTATGTTCAGATTCTTTGTTTAGTTTCTTACATGCTGAGGTTATTTTTTCAAGAAAACAACGTTGAATATATGCAAAACCGAGACAAAAAATTAAAGATGTACAGAATAAAAGTATTTGAATGTGCGATTGTACCGTGTACAACATTTGTCCCAACGAGACGGGTAAATGTACTCATTCTTCGGTTTCTTTTTCTTTTTTTTGGGGGGGGGATATTTTGGAGACGTGAATGTTTACAGCGTAGGAAAAGATGGCCGATATCGCTCTCTGTGCTCCCAGGACAGTCTGATGAACACTACTCCCCACAGGCAGGACATTTAAACCAAAAATCACATTTAAGGTCCATCTTTCTTTTACTTTTGCTCCTTTTTTGTCTAAATCAGTGCTCAGATCTAGAGAAACAAAAGTATTAACCATTATTTTCCTCCATTATCCTCCGTCCTTTTGTTTTTGATACTGATATTATAGCCATATCTCAGACTGTCTTTGCTCACCCTTCTCCAGTGCAATGTATCGCCATAATTTAAATTACCCTGAATGATTCAAGGGGTTTCTACCTCTCTGCAAAAAATAAATATATATATATATATACACACAGTATATGTCTTCAGTAGGAAGATGGTGTTATGACAAGGTTTTGGAGAGATGAAGGAAATGAATGTGCAGTGAATGATCTGTTGTTGGTGGTCGACCCTGGTTTTTAAAAAGCCTGCAGACAATAAAATGCTGTTTTTCTTATTTGTTTTTTCTCTTTGAAGGATTCGAAACACAAACTGAGATCTGACGATTGTAAAACCTGGAGTCTCTAACACCTTGCAGGCTTTTTTTTCTTTCTTTCTTTCTTTCTTTCTTTCTTTCTTTCTACAATCAGGGCCGAACATTAAAGAGGAGTAAAAAAAAAAACAAAACAAAAATTTTGTATTCTGATGTCCTTTTGCTTATATCAATGTGTGCGTTTTATTTTGCACTTTGGAATATTTCATTGTCATAAAAGAAGTTTATTTTCTATGTAAGATTTAACATTTAAGAGTAAAAAAAACGGATATTATTGAAAGTTCAGATGATGTATAAATATAGTGCTTCTTTCCTGCCTGTATTTTATTATTTTTTTCCTATTTTGTATCCGACCTGTACACCCTGTAGATGTAAAACAAATCTTTCACTACTGAAATGCAATGACCTGTTTTCTGTGCTGCCCCTCGGGAATGGGGAGTTACTACTGCAGTTTCTTATTGTATCAGATTCTTTTTTAAGTTTGTAATAAAAACAGATTGGCTAAAATACGCATGGGAAATAAGCTAATTGTGTCGTCCTCATTGTTTGTGAGTATTCATAGATGTTAATGAGACATTAAATCTGTCTTCGGGTGGACGCTTATCTCTTGACAGTGGGATGGAAAAAAACTGATCCTTGAAGTCATTATAATGTAATGACTCCTTGGCCACAGACAACGGTAAAACTCATATTATTTCACCATTTTTTGAAAGTTTCTTGACAAATTTTTGCAATTTTTTAGTCATTATTTTAAAGTTTTTCATTATTTTTGCCATTTTTTTGCTGCTTTTTTTAGTATCTTGTCAAGGTTTCTTAATTTGAGACAGTTTTCACAAAAAAATTTTTTGAGAAACTTTTCTCACGGTTTGGGGAAATTTTCTTATTGTTTGGACAAAGTTTTTCATTATATTGCAAAAGATTCCCATGTTGAGACTAACTTAGTACTTTGAGAAAGTTTCACATTATTTTGTGATACTATTCTGAGAATTTTTTTGAATTTTTGAGAATTTTTTTTCTCAACAAGTTTCTCATTTTTTTCAAGTTTCTCATCAACGTGAGATCCAACCTCTTAATTTTCTGAAATATTTTCTCATTGATTTGAGAAAAATTCTCATTATTGTGGAAAAAGGTTTAAAATATTTTGCAAAAACTTTCTCTTTTATCAAGTTTTTTTGGAGAATCTTTAGCATTATTTTAGTGCCTTTCATTCATTTTTGAAAATTTTCATGTTGTTTTTTTCAAAAGTTCATTTTAAGATTCTACCTCATTATTTTGTGACAGGTTTTTATTGTGATACTGAAGTTATTCTCTGCAGAAAGTTTCATTATTTTTTGGGAAGATTCTCATTATTCTGAGATTTAAAACCATGTTTTTTAACTTACTCACTATTTCAAGACAGATGCAAATATTTTGAGATTCTCACTAAGTATTTCGGACTATTTACAGAAACTAAGTCATTATATCTGTAAAAAAAAAATAACTTCCACATGTCTAAGCGCCTCCTGCTGCGCTAATGTCAAACATATTGCAGATGAAAGCTCGGAGAAAGTAGATCCCTGTGTTCTTGTGGAAAGCCTCAGACCGGAGCTGTGGATCGGCCGCGTCCTCTCATCGCAGTAAACAAACTCGAGTGATGTTTGATCAATAATTCAGAGGTGGAATTCTCACATGGCGAGCGGACAGATCGCTCACCACCCACCTCAGCTGGACACATCCCAGCAGATATTACCTTACGTTTCGTCATGCGGGGTCTGCATCGTCCGAGGCCCGATCATGTGAGGCGGTGGCGTGACTTTGACATGCGTGGACGGGCTCCTCCTTTATTCATCGCACGTCTTTTAACTGCATCCACGTTTCTCCATCTTTCTTTGTCCTCCCTCCCCTTTTCTTTTTTCTGCACACAAACACACACCCATCCTTCCTCCTTGCTCGTCTTTGAAGCTGCTGCTGTTACGCAACACATCCCCCCCCCCCCCACCACCACCTCCCCTCCACCTCCTCCTGTGTGTCGATGTGATCATTACGCAACATCCCTGACTCCTCTGGAATACTGATGAGCAGCAGCACTGAGGCGAGGAAGGGGCAGCAATAATAAAACAATAAATAAATAAATTCAAAACATAACAAGTATAATTAGAACCTGGGTGCATGTAAACACACGGGGGTGGTTGTGTATGAGGATAACGTCTAATGTCTTTCATTCTTTCTTTGGATCTGAGGCAAGGTCGAAAGGCAAGAAGAGTCTCGTTAAAGTCCAATTTATTTCATAATGCATAATACAAGGTACAGCTAGGACGTGGTACTGCAGTCGCATGTATTCATTACATTGTTAGGACAATACAAAAACAACCTTGTGTTTATATAAAAAAGAAGAAGAAGAAGAAGAAGAAGAAGAAAAAAAAAATAAATAAACCACCACAAAAAAACGAAAGTTTAGAAATGTTTTCCATAGATGTATTTAAATTCTTTATTTCGTACTCGGAGCTACTTTGAGTAGTAAACATGATGTGTTGATGCGAAGCACCTGATCCCAGTGAACAGCAGTTTAGGGTCAACAGATGTGCTACTTGGCGCCACCTACAGGTCATGAAAACAACAGCACTTTTCACACCAGTGCCACCTGCAGGCAGGACGTTGAACTGCTTTGCGGATAACGTGCTATTTTGAATTATTTTTAAACTCGCAAACCCTGATTTTTTTTTGCCCAGATTTGTCCGATCAAATAATTTATCTTGGGTGATGACAATTTTCACCCTGTTGTAGCGGTTTGGATTTTATTATGGGGCCTGTTTAAAATTAATCTATTCACACATTGGATTGGATCCTACAAGCAATCAGAGCTACAAATTAAATGTAGTTTTAATTTAACCGTCCGTCCTTCATCAGTCACCTGGCTGTCAATCTTATCCACAGCAGACAAATATAAATATAGCTTCTTAGATTCCATAATGGATTAAGTCCAGAGCAAAACAAACTTCATCCGCTAAAATGTTTGTATTTTGTGAGCAGACGAAGGTAAAACTAGCTTCCAGGCTAGATGATGACATAACTCAAGTATTAAGTATCTGAACATTTTTAAATTTGGGGAAATATTTGTCAAATGTAATTAAACTGTACATTTACTGAATGTGGAACAAGTTATAAAAGCGCAGCAGCAGAATCTAAACATCTTGCTTCTCCAATGGGAGCCATTTATCGTATTATTTATTTTTGTTCGGCTTAGACGACGACGTGATTACGAAAATTTAAATCCACATAGAGATAATTTCACATATGAAAAAATATTTGCCCAAAGATAGGAAGAGACAAAAAAAATAAAAAATAAAAAAATCAAGGCGTAACATTTATAGAACTTTTTAAAATGCACTAGCAATCATTGCCTGTAGGTGGCAGCAGATACACCTTCAAACACAAACCTTATTATCCTTTCTGATTATGAATTTCCCACCTCAAGTATCACTGTTTGTGATTTACAACCTGTTTTTTTGTTTGTTTGTTTTGTTTTGTTTTTTTTGCATCAGAAGGAAAACAACTGCTACATAGAAAATCTTGATTTAAAGTCCTGTGAAAGGTTCATTTCTCCAGTACCTTCAGTCAGACCGTTATTCAATTTAGCTGAAAAATAATAATAATAACCACAAATATAATGCAGTCAATGTCAAGTTTGAATGTCAACGCTAAAAAAAACATAAGAGACGTCTCGTTATACCACACCATTGGGAAAATAAACATGTTATCAATAATAGCACAAACTGATCCAGTGTATCTAGAGATATAAGATCAATCTTTAGCAAATAGAAAACAATCCACACAGTGATCAAAAGATGCTGTTTTTTTTTGTTTTTTTGTTTTTTTTTTTAAATCGGCTGGAGGTCAAGAGCTGGCTGCGCAGGGACGAGGCTCCTTTGACAGAAAGAAACCCGTCCAGAAAAATGTCCAGTTTTCAGTGATGGTTCACAGACATAAGTACACTTGGTGTCAACTTTACAAGAAAAAAGGAGAAACGAAAAGAGACGAGTTCACGGGGTTTTTCATGCATTAGGATCCTAGACTACACAGGATCTTACGTGGAAGCACGAATGACTTCGGGGGCTTTTTCTATTTAGTACATCATAGCAATTTTACATACGACATTGTTACGGAAATTAAACGAGCATTACATAACAGGAGTATTATTGCCACATTGATATTCTCTTACGGGATTGCGGTGATTATGAGGCGGACGATCAGCCCAAGACACTTGAGATGTTTGCGAGTCCCATAACAGTCTGTGGATGCATTTACTAATTTCGATACAGCCTTTTCAACAAAAACAAAAACAAAAAAAAAAAAGGACTCAAGGATTTTAAGTTTTTTTTTTTGCCAAATTGAATGAAGATCCTCTGTCAAACCACTGAAAACAGGAAGTGCTGAATGAGGTAAATAAGAGCGTTCTTTCTTCAGACGCATATTTAAATTTATCTTTATATATATATATAGAGAGAGAGAGAGAGATAAAATAATCCTGTGTATAAATCTGTTTTTAAAAACATCCAAAAAGCACAGTTTAGCCATCGATTTCCCTGCTCGCTGTCATTGGTTTCGTTACAGAAGTATCTGGTATTGTTGTACATCACAATCAGCTGATGCGTTTATTACCGTCAGAATAAATACAGCACTCATTGACTATTTGGCAAATATAAGGTTAATGAAGACGCCGTCTCCGTCTTCAGGAAATAAAGACTATAAGACATTTATTTACAAGAAGCAGTCCACTCTGGGCCTGGCTACAATTATTTTTTTTAACCAATCGTCACTACACCTATTAGCAAGCTGGCAGTGACTCTAGCGCCCCCTTCCTGCTTGCAGTGTGCAGTAAAATAAACATCCCTACACCCGAACGTACCCCTCTACTAGCGAGGGCCCTGCAGATCATCAAGCCTTCAGCTCAAAAATTTATATTCTTTGATAAAAAAATCTGGACTCTGGATTTGAGAAAAAAAAAAAAAAAAAATCACAGTAGCTTTGGGTCATGCATGTTTTTTGTTTGTTTGTTGTCTGTTTTAGTGCAAAAAAATGGATTACACACTGTAAAAACACACTAGATGGGACGAGATATATATATTTATATATATATAGATAGATATACACGACACGACAGTTGTTTTAAAGAGCGTTTTCGTGTGTTTTATAAGAAGGAAGAACTGCGACTGAACCACTCACCCTTTGTGTGTTCACCTCCTGACTTTCCTCTGAGAGCTTCTGACTGACTTTGGTCCACTAAGAAACTGATTTGTGTAGCGTTTAAAAAGCGTTTTTTCTTTTTTTTTTTGTCTTTCCTCCGTGACTTTCCTGAAAGCATCTTGAAACGAGTCGTCTCCAGTGTAGGAGCCAGGCGCTCTCTCCACAGGCCTTTCCTGCGACCTCCCATCATGCCTCGCTTTCCCCGCCATCCAAAGCTCAAGCCCTGACGCGTCGACTGTAGATCAGCCACGACGACGCTGGCAAATTTTAGATTCCCCTCTGTGTTTGTGTCTGTGTTTAATTCTGCGGGGGAGGGAGTTCTGCTTTCTGTTCCATCGATACTTCATGAGTTTGTCCTTCTGTTGCGTTTTGCTGTTCGTTTGTTGTTGTTTTTTTTTACAGTGGGCCGTATTTAGCCTCGTACCGAACCATGATGTTCTTGCAGCGGCCGCAGTCCTTCCTCAGCTCGGCCACTTGCTGCCTCAGGGCGGCGTTCTCTCGCTCCAGGAAGGAGGCTCGGACCGTGATCTGGTTCTCTTTGAGGCGCCGGGCGTCGCGAGAACGCTTCGCTGCCACGTTGTTCTTCTTCCTCCTGGACCAGTACTTATCGTCCTGAGACCACAAGGGAAAAGGAAGAAAGAGTTGGACTCCGTTGATGTAACATGAATATCGTACATGATTGACTGTCTCTCTAAATCAGTGCACAGATTAATCGAGCTATGCTAAAGATCGGACTTTCTGAATGAGGTCCAGTTTGTATGCAACGGAGAAAATCAAATAAGTGACAGGAACAGTTCCTCCTCCTCCACACTAGGTGGCGATATGTGTCTTTTCAGTCGGCTAATTTGGCCCCCTTTACGGTTAACCAATTACGTCATATAATAAACAACTGGATAACAACAAGATAATAGAACAGCATTTTAATCTCATACTAGGAGCTTCTGCCATATTAAAGCTTCTTCTACACCAGCCCAGCAGCTGTGGAGGTCTAGTTTAACCCAGATTAAGGCGTATACATGCCAGTGAAAATCGATTTCCAACCACATTATCTGTGTGTCTTAGTCGGATGAGGATAATTCCGATATTAGTCAGAGTAACGTGTTTACATGCACAACGTTAAGTTGTCCAGTTAAAGTCAGATTAAGTGAATGATTCATTATCTCAGGAATATGTGTTGAGCCATCGTGTGCTGCTGAACATTTGTGCTTATTGCACTTTGATCGGAAGTTTCTGAAAGTAATTGGTGTGTTTTTCCACAACAGCCAAAGCGACATTATAAATTAGTCAGGACAGCTCAGAGGCTGACATCCAACTCTGGAAAGGGATATGTACATGATACAGCCTGTTACCTGGATTCAAATTTCTGCTACAGATGTAAGTTTTAAGTTTCTCTAAAGTGAAGATAAAAATTACTAAAATATGATCAAGTCTAACAAGAACTTCCATCTGAAGACTAATGTCCTACCTTCTGCTCGTCGGGAACGAACACCTTCTTGGCTTTCTTGATCATCGGCTGCGGCTTCAGCTCCTCGTCGGAGAACTTGTGCTTGCGAGGGTTGAACAGCTCTCCTCCCGGGACGCTGGACAGAACCAGGTCTGTGGGATCCGGCTGGAAATTGATGTCCACCTCGATGGCGTCCGGATCCACCGGTGAAGGCGTGTTACGCTCTGTAACACCTGTGAGATATGGAGGGATAAAGTAAACCTGAATAAAGATGTGTCCAGAAACAAAAACCTTACTGCAAAACAAGTCTTCACAGATCTTAGCCGCTACTATAATTAAAGAGTCTCTATATTTCTACTGTGAACAGGAAAAAGCCAAAGATCTTAATAAATCCGAAGCGTTTGAGGTTTCATTGAGACGTGTCGTCGGCCGTGCAGAAACAACGAAGAATATTTGCACACGCCACTCGTCCACATTGTTGGACCAATGAGACGATTGTTTGCACAGTTGAAGCAGACATATGTCCCGCGGACCAAAAAACGGCCGATCGGAGGGTGACATCCGGGATTAATTTGTATAAATGCAAATTTTCAATAAAAGTACCAGCTATTCCTAATTTGTCCACTGTTTTAATCTGAGTTAACAGAACTAAACAGCAGATGGCAGCAATGTGCGGAAATTGCGCTTGTCTTTCTGAAAATATTTGAGGTTGTTGACAAAATAATTTCCATAATGTACATATCTGGCTCACTTGAGATGAAATCGGTCTGATGCAGCCTCAGGCTACAATCAGAGTAACTACAATAAAACTAATTTAAATGAAATCTAAAAGAAAAACACACGTCAGCTGTTACAAATACCACCACCCTAAATTTGACTCACTCACCTGTTTTCTTAACTTTTGCCTCTGTTGTCGTCTCCTCAGGCTCCTCTACTTCTTCTTCTTCTTCTTCATCCTCCTCCTCCTCCTCCTCCTCCACCTCATCGTCCTCCCCATCTTCTAGTTTGGCCGGTTGTAGCGTTGTCACGGTGACAGCGTCGTCTGGCTCTGAAGTGGCCATGGAGGGAGACGCAGGAGATTCTGAGGTGGAGACGGGGGCGACAGCGGGAGCAGGAGGTGCAGCGGCGATAGCCTTAGGAAGAGATAAGCCTTTTCCCTCCAGAGTCCTCTGCAGCTCCTCGTCCTCCAGGCTCACAGGGATCCCGTTCTCCAGGAGGAACTCGTCCAGGTCCATGTACTCCAAGTGGAACGTCTCCCCGTCGTAGGGGATGGTCTTCTCCCAGATGGCAGGTGTCAAGGAGGCTGATACACCTCCTCCTCCGCCGCTACCACCACCTCCTCCTCCACCTCCACCACCTCCACCTGCGCCACTTCCGCCTCTGGAGCCTCCACCATCGCTGGCCGCCACCACCCCACTTCCTTCCACATCCTCAGAAGAGCACAGCTTCTCCTTCTCTATTTCTGCATTGAAAAAAAACAAAAACAAAAGAGGACACAGTTAACGATACCAGGCCCAAAAAAAAAAGTCACTCTCTGGATTTAACTTCGCAAACAGGTCTATTGGATAATTACTGCATGTGTGATTATCTTTCAGCTGGCAACAAACTATTTAACCCCAAATGATGCAATGAGCAGCTTCTCGTTGCTTAAACAACTATGTGAAAAAGATATTAGTCTGTTAAAGGAGGGTCAAATAATTGGCTAGTAAAATTGGGTTAGGAACTGTTCAACAAATTATTAAAAACTGCACAGATAGTTGGGAACCATCGTCTTCTGGGAAGAAATGTGGTCCAAAAAAAATCCTGATTGATGGTGATGGGCGATCATTTAAACGTCTGGTGAAATCAAAACAAACAAACAAACAAAAAAACTCAGGACTATGCTTATTAGTGACAGTAAGAGTATTTCCACATATACAATATGAAGAGAACTCCTGGGATTAAGAAAACCACTAGACTGGGAGACTAACCAGGAAAAAATGGCTTCGGTTTGCTAGGGAGCACAAAGATCGGACTCTGGAGCGATGGAAGGGGGTCATGTGATCTGATGAGTCCAGATTGAACCTGGGGCATCAGGGTAAGAAGAGGGGCAGATGAAGTGATGCCCCCATCGTGCCTTAGCCTTAGTGTGGAGGCAGTACTATGATCTGGGGTTGCTGCAGTCGCTCAGGTCCAGGTTCAGCAACATTATGCCCAAAGAATGAGGTCAGCTGACACCTGAATATACTGAATGACCCGGTTATTCCATCAGTTTTCGTCCCTGATGCCACAGTCATATTCCAACATGATTATACCTGGATTCATGGGGCTCAAATAGTTAAAGAGTGGTTCAGGGAAGCATGGATGGATTGGTCACTACAGAGTCCAGACCTGATCCCAATTAAGCACCTCATGTGCTGGAGAAGGCTTTGTGCAGTGGTCAGACTTAACACAACACCAGATGGAAATTAATCTTGTGACATTACAGAACAATAACACAGTGAATGCATCATACCAAATACTACAGCGTGTGACCTTGTTTTTGGCCTGGCCGTGTATAAAGATTAGCTTAAAGTGTGTCATCGAGAAACAGGAAATGCCAAAACAACAAAAAAAAAAAGGTAAACAATTAATAATAATAATAATAAAAATAAAACACATTGGAAACACGCTGGCTCCAAAGTTACACCAGAGGAAGTGTCTTCGTAACAGAACCGAGGAGTTTACGAGTCTTTAGGTGTATTATTAGTCTGGTTTCGCTGCTGGATGAGTTGGAACTTTTTGTTCTTTTCCATTTCCTCGCAGCCTCGGACTGAATCTGGCACCGTGCGACTCACTGCACCTAAGCCCCAGCCCTCCGCCACCATTTTACCCCCACAAACTACAAAAATAACCGGGTCAAAGTTGATTATTAAAAGGATTTTTAATATTTTAAATAATAAAAAAATATTTTCCCGAGTGTTTTTTCCCCAGCTTACCGTCGTCGCCTTCCTCCAGGATGTTGGGAGGAGGGATATCCATGATCTTTTTTAACACGAAGGGGAAGGATTTCTGATCCGGAGCCGCTTTCACGACGGTTCCTCCGGGTCGGAGCGGAGCTGCAACCGCCGCTTTACCGGGCATTGTTTCCCCAGCCGAGACGCTCCGAGTGACCGTGGGAGGACCGAGTGACAAAGCCTCCTCCGACACTGAATCTTGCGGGATTTTAAAAGAACCGTGGCTCGTTTTTCTTTGTTTGTTGTTGTTTTTCTTTTTTTTGCGGTCTCCTTAGTCGTTTGTGGACGTTAAAACATCAACACTGGACCGTTTGTTCTTCGTGTCCACCGAGCGAGCTCATTAGATATTCATGAGGTATAAACCCCGCCCATTAGGGGTGATAGCAGAAGCTGATTGGCTGCGATTTCTCTCTTCATTGTGAATGTGTAATTAGATCGATGGATGGATGAATAGATCTCACACTGATGTCAGGGACTCCAGCTCTGTCCCTACCACACAATCCTCGGTCTGTATCAGTTTTTCTAGACTTGTTTATCCAGTGGAGATTCAGACACAGGTGCTTATAAGTCTAAAAAACCTCTACACTCCACCCCGGTGATGGTTACATGCTGCTGCTGGACCAGATTCTTACGCTCCTTGTTGCCTGAGTCAACAATAACCCACAACCTAGACTTGGCTTTGTTTGTGTTTTTTATCACCACCATACTCTACATACATAATGTCTTTATTTTTCTATTTTTCTCTATATATTTTTTTCCAATGTTGTCATTCATGGCGTATTTTTATTATAATATTCGTGTCAAATTCCAAAAAGAAAATGTCCCATATGTGAGATAAATAAACAATGTCTACAATCTGTTGTACACACCCACAATTATAGCGTGAGGTGAGATGTATATGGTGAATATGACAGGGGTAAACAGTCTCCTGCAGCCCTGTTATTAATATACACATATATTAAACTGATCGTGGCTTTAAACTGTGGATAAAATAGAACATTTTACACGTTTTATTTTAATCCACGCATTCCCCATCCCACTACCGCAAATACCCGCAGTGTTCTCGTCTCATGACTATTTTTTTATTTATTTGTCGCTGCGCACTCGTGGACAGACACGTGCCCCCACCCCGCGCTCACGTGAAAGTACATCTGCGGAGGGGCGTGGCTTCACATGCTTCGCACGTGCAAGACAAGGAGCGCTGGCACGTGGGGCATGTAACAAAAAATAAATAAATAAAATAAAATAAAATAAAATAAAGTGGCACGTTCTTTACTAAATAGACGCAGCGCTGCTTATTAATTAATTGAACTTAACGCAAGTCATTGTGTCTGTTTTGTTTGTGTGTTTAATTAATTACTCAGTAGAAAAGTGTTTGGGGACATTTTGGGAACACAATGTTCAAGCAGAGACAGTCAACAAAATGTTGAGTGTTAAATTCCTGCCGCCACAGCTGAGAGGACTAAACCCTCTCAGTCTCATCTTTAAACGCCCCCTGGCCAATTTATTAGGTACGTCTGTGCACAGCCCTGCACTAAATCTTATCTTCACGGAGGTTTAAACTTAGGCTTAGATAGACTTTAACCGCCTGCAAAGGAAATTGCTTGGTCAGTAGTAGCAGTATCGCTTGGTCATAAAATGATCACTCTTAAGAACCACAACTAAAAAAATAAAATAAAATAAAATAAGGTTAAAACTCCTTGTGGATAAGATGGACTGTTCGTGATGGAGAGCAGTTTGTCCAATGTCCTCCTGAGACAAATGTCTCCAACTCACTGGTTATAGTATTCAACATAACTGAGAGAGCTGTGTTATTATTTTGGAGGCTGAGGATTGAATTGTAATGTCCTGCACCTGCACATGCACATGTTCCTATTTTTTAGACATTGTAAGTCAGTGGAGCTGGGCTAAATAACAAAAACACCAAAACGACCATCCAGTTGAACATTTAAACAATAATAGAGATTTTGTGCAAGGCTGTTATATTAGGAAATATCTATTGTTCTCACTGTTTTCACTAGTGCACCTAATAAACTGGCAAGTGGGTTTATATAGTAATGTCCAAATAGATATACGAGAGCCAACGCAACGGTTTGGTTTAACAAAAAATAGATCTTCCGATTGTAGGTACATTTGTTTGAAAGAACTGACGCACTGATTGACTTGTACCGACCATAGACTGTATATAAATATGGACAGCGCGTCGCCACTTCCTTGAATTGGCCAAACTGATGCTATTTTCACAGGGATACAGGCGGCGCCATCTTTGAGCCAGAGTCTGATCCGTATAGTCCCAGGGTGGAGTCACACAAAGCTGCAATATCAATGCCCCGCCCACACTTCCTCCAGACTCACTTGCGTTTTTGTTTAATTCATTACTACGCTCTGCTCTGCCTCCACCAATTACAATGAAATGTCAGATTTAAACAGTTCTTATCTTTAAATTTTATTTTTACAACTCTCACAAACTAGTGGTCACCAGTTTCATTTTAACAAGCTAAAATGAAACTTATCCAGAAAATTGAGACCTGACCTAACATGACAGAAATCATCCTAGAAAAATGTATGAGACGCATCATTTAGTGTTTTATTTTGGCTCAAGTCCCGCCCACTAACATGGAGGGGGTGGAGCTTATGACCTATACTGTAGCCAGGCACCAGGGGGAGCTCTACTTGTTTTAGCTTTACATTTGAGAAGCAGTTCCACCTCGATCTTTATACAGTTTATGATACCGACACATTTTCCTATTATTATTATTATTATTATTATTATTATAATCAGTGGACTAAATAAATGCTAAATAACAGAAACACTTTTAATTAAATCCAGTTTGACAGCACGACAAACTCCATCCTCCAAAATGATTGTCCAGCTGAATCAACAAATCAGGAAGATTTAGTGCAGGTTGTTATATTGGAATGAAGTAACTCGTGAACCCAATGAGTGTCAAGGGAGTCGATCATAGCATGAGTAAAAGCTGTTAATCTTAATCTTTCTGTTCTCTCCTACACCC